>NC_133122.1:69605027-69768613 GCF_033568475.1 Henckelia pumila
ACCCTTGCACTGCGGGATCTGGTGCAATAGATGGAAAAAGACATGGTTCCAGCCTATTAAACCTTAAACCTCCGACCCAAATCAATCCTAAGGAGCCTTAGACACCCACCTAGCCATGAATCAGCAGCCATAACCGAACTAGATGAAGAAAACGTGAGATGCAACAGCAAAACGACAAGAACATGTGAGCTTTAGCATAAAAATTCCAAGATCTTGCATGGATTCGTGCATACCTCTTCAAATCACAATACATCTGACAAAACAACTTGTATATAGCTTATATGGTGAGCAAAGAAGAGATTAAACATGCCTTTTGATTTATTTGAAGCTAAACTCGCGTGTACGGGTTCCGGAACGACAGATCGACAAAGAATTGATAAAACTCTTGAAGCTGCTGCTATGGGGATCTGCTAAGCTGCTGTGGGACATGTGAATGGAGGTGGAATGGAGTGGAGGTGGCTTGGAGGGGAAAGAAACGTAGGTTTAGGTGTGATTAGGAGTAATTTAGGATAATTAGGTTAATAATTAATTAGGATAGAAATTATACCATATAATAAAAAATAATTTAAACTTTAAAACACATGCTAATATAATATAAAACTTGTTAATCTCGAAATACCAAACTATGGTATTTTTAAAAGTTAATAAAGTCATAAAAATGGCTTAATTTGGATAAAAATGGGCTTACTAATATATATATATATATATATATATATATATATAATACCCTAAATTTTGTGAAATAAAACCATAAAATAATATTTTAAGGCTTCTAAAAATCTCATAAAATATTTTTCATGAAAAACCAATATCTCGTCCATCCATGGTCCCGTCTACGCGATAAAATTAAACAATTACTCAAAAATCTAAAAATTCCAAAATTATGGGTTAAATGATAAAATAACTTTAAAGCATGCACATAATACACATAATAACACATAAAAAACATATAACCCATATTTCTAAATTTTAAATAATTAAATTTTCCTAATTATGCATGCGAATTTACGTATTAAAATTCCGGGTGTTATAATTCTCTCTCCCCTTAAAATAAATTTTGTCCTCGAAATTAAGGTACTTACCCAAACAACTCCGGATAGCGAGTCCTCATGTCCGCCTCGGTCTCCCAAGTAGCTTTCTCCTCAGAGTGATTCAGCCACTGGACTTTGACCATCGGTATGACTCGCGTCCTAAGCCTCCGCTCCTCCCTATCTAAAATCCGCACAGGTCTCTCCTCGAAAGCTAGCTCTGGCGTCAACTATAGAGGCCCGTAATCAAGGACATGCGACGGATTCGAGATGTATCTCCGAAGCATGGACACATGAAACACGTTGTGCACTGCCGCAAGATCTGGTGATAGCGCCAAACGGTAGGCCAACGTGCCAACCCTATCCAAAATCTCGAATGGCCCAATGTATCTCGGATTGAGCTTGCCTCTCCGACCAAAGCGCATCACACCCTTCATAGGTGACACTTTCATAAACACGTGGTCACAAACAGCGAACTCAAGATCTCGCCGTCGTGTGTCTGCATGACTCTTCTGAAGACTTTGAGCAGTTCTCATACGATCGCGAATCTGAGTCACAATATCTGCGGTATGCTGCACTATCTCGGGACCAAGAAGAATTCTCTTCCCAATCTCATCCCAATGCACGGGAGATTTTCATCTCCTCCCATAGAGAGCTGCATAAGGAGTCATACCTATAGACGCCTGGTAACTGTTGTTATAGGTGAACTCCACTAACGACAATCTCGTCTCGCAAGAGCCTTGGAAATCGATGATACAAGCCCTCAATAAGTACTCGAGAACTTGGATCACTCTCTCAGACTGGCCATCTGTCTGGGGATGAAACGCTGTGCTGAAAAGTAGTCTAGTCCCCAATATTGTGTGTAGACTCTTCCAAAATGCAGATGTGAATCTCGGATCTCTGTCTGACAAAATCGACACAGGTATGCCATGCTGTCTGACAATTTATTTGATATAAAGCTCTGCATACTGGGTCAAAGTAAAGGTGGTCTTCACTGGTAAGAAATGAGCTGACTTGATGAGTCTACAATCACCCAAATCGCTGTACACTCTCTAGAACTCCTCAAAAGGCCAACCACAAAATCCATCGTGATGTTTTCCCACTTCCATTCCGGAATGGGAAGAGGTTTAAGCAACCCTGCTGGACGCTGATGCTCTGCATTGATTTGCTGACAAGTCAAACACTCTGATACGAATCGCCCAATGCCCCCCTTTATACCAGGCCACCAATATAATGACTGCAAATCTCTATACATCTTCGTACTTCCGGAATGAATGGAGTACGGAGATGTGTGAGCCTCTGTCAAAAAAAATCTTGGCCCTCAACTGATCAACGTTTGGTACCGACATCCGACCATGGTACTGAACAATTCCATCGACGACAGTATAAAGAAGACTGCCCTTGGCCTCATCCCTCTGTCTCAAGTGATGTAACTCCTCATCAGCAGGCCGTCCATCTCTGATCCGATATCGAAGAGTCGGCTGTACTGTCAATGCTGCCAAACTCGGCGCATGCCCGCCGGAGTAGAACTCCAACACAAACCTCTGAATCTCTCTCTGTAGTGACAACTGCATTGACAAGCAAGATACCACTGATGTCTTCCGACTCAAAGCATCGGCCACTACATTAGCCTTACCAGATGGTAGCTAATATCACAATCATAATCCTTCACCAGCTCTAACCATCTGCGCTGCCTCATGTTCAACTCCTTCTGGGTGAAGAAGTACTTGAGGCTCTTGTGATCGGCGAAAATATTGCACTTCTCGCCATACAGATAGTGCCTCCAGATTTTTAACGCAAAAATCACTGCTGCAAGCTCCAAATCATGCATCGGATAATTATGCTCATGAATCTTCAGCTGTCTCGATGCATACGCAATCATCATGTCACACTGCATAAGTACGACGCCTAAACCCAGCTTAGACACATCGGTGTACACCACCAACTCCTCATGTGGTACTGACATCGCCAACACTGGTGCAGAAGTAAGGGCTTCCTTCAACTGATCGAAGCTCCTCTGACAGTCAGGAGTCCATACAAACTTCGCATTCTTCTTGGTCATGGATGTCAAGGGCACTGCAATAGAGGAAAAACCCTTGATGAACTTCCGATAATATCCTGACAGACCCAAGAAACTTCGAATCTCTGATGCATTCTTTGAATTCCCCCAGTTCTGCACTGCCTCAACTTTAGACTGATCCACCGCTATCCCATCTCTAGAAACAATATGGCCAAGAAATGCCACCTGCTCTAGCCAAAACTCACACTTGCTGACCTTCGCATACAATCTACGCTCTCTTAAAGTCTGCAAAGCTGCCTGCAAGTGCTGTCTATGTTCCTCAATGCTCCGGGAGTACATCAATATGTCATCAATAAACACTATGATAAACGGATCTAGATACGGCTGAAATACACGGTTTATGAGATCCATGAAGACCGCTGGAGCATTGGTCAACCCAAATGGCATCACCAAGAACTCGTAATGCCCATAGTGTGTCCGGAAAGCAGTCTTGGACACGTCTGCATCTCTGATCCGCAACTGATGATATCCAGATCGCAGATCAATCTTTGAGAAAACCGAAGCTCCCTGCAACTGATCAAATAAGTCCTTTATCCTCGGCAGTGGGTACTTATTCTTCACTGTAACCTTGTTGAGCTCTCGATAGTCAATACACAATCTCATGCTAACATCCTCCTTCTTCACAAATAACACTGGCGCTCCCCAAAGAGAAAAGCTAGGGCGAATAAACCCTTTCTCAAATAATTCTTGAATCTGCTCCTTCCACTTTTTCATCTCAGTAGGAGCGAGTCGGTACGGTGCCTTAGAGATAGGCACAATATCAGACATCAGCTCAATATTGAACTCCACCTCTCTCTATGGTGAATTCCCTGCAACATCATCCGGGAAGACATCCGGAAAGTCGCAAAAAATCTCTATATCAGATAAGGATCTGCTATCCGGTTCTGATGCTGCAACAACACTGGAAAGAAACCATTGGCAACCTTGTCGCAATAACTTCCTCGCACGTACAAAGGAGATAACATGCAAAACACTGCTGCTCTGAGATGCAAAGAAGATAAATGGGTCGCCCTCTGTCGAAAATAATCAAAGCTCCATTGTCTGAAAACCAGTCCATGCCTAGTATAAGATCAAAGCCCTTCATGGGCAATACAACTAATACGGATAGCATCGGTCACGGGTGTCGTCTGCGTGTGAACTCATAGGCCCTCACCGTCGGTCGAAGCTAATGTGTCATCATCATACTCATGCTCACCTGCACCATATAAGCGTAGTGAGCCTAGAGGCCCAACATTTTTATCTCATAATAACAAGGTTTAAAAAGCATGCAACCACATAATCATACCAATACATATAATTTACATGAGCGTGCATGCATGGTCTTAAAAGAATAATGCATCATAAACATCTGTCATCATCAGTCAATATATACATCATAACTAATCATACATAACATAATTGAGCATGTCATCATCATAAACGGTCTATGGTCATATCCATGAATGTGACTAATAAGTGTGCCGACTGATCAGTCTAAAGAACCAACGTACGTAGTGGTGAATAATCACCTCTATGCTGGTAGTAAACTACCTCTGTGCTGGTGGTAAACCAACTCTATGCTGGTAGTAAACTACATCTATGCTGGTGGTAAACCACCTCTGTGCTCACATCATTTCAATTTCCATCAAAAATATTTTTCATGCTCAATTCTCAATCATTAACACATCATAAAATATTTCATGTATGCATGCACTTAAAATATGTCCGTAATATATATTTAATTAATTTTCATAATAAATATACTTATACTTAAAATAAACTTCATGCATAAAATAAATTAAATATATATTCCGGACTTAGTTATTTTTCATGGGATTGTCCAGACTGCTGCTCTCCTAAACTTAAGCCCATAAATTTTAAGACTGATCCATTAGCTTAATTTAAGCTTAAATATCATAATTAAGCCTAAAATATTAATTTAAGCCCAATATAAAAATCTTGGCCCAATAATTAGCCCAAACCCAATATTAACCATTTAGCTAGGCCCAATAACCCAAAAGTCTGGCCCATTAAGCCCAATCGATGAAATCTTGGCCCAATAATTTCCATGGGTCCCAAGCCAAATAAAAATTAATGGACTCATTTACTTAAATAATTATTTAAGCCCAAATTATGAAATCTAATGGCCCAAATAAAAATTATTAACTAGCCTAGCCCATAAAAACACTTAAACTAATAAATAATTTAAAAATAAAATACCCGAGCCCGACTAACCCAACCCAGACCCAAACCCATTTGACATGACCCATGACCCGTCGGACTAGACCCGGACCCCCCAGCCCGAGCCCAGCCCGAACCAGGCCCAAAAACTTGATCCCCCATTGGCCATGAGGAGCAGCAAAGAAAGCTGTCGGACACCCTGCTCCAGCCACCACCGGCCGGAGTACCACCCCCTATACCTAGCCCACACCTAGACGTTTCCATCAAGCCAAGAACTATCCCAAACCATGGCCCGAGGAAGGAGAAATAAGACTTGCACTCAGCTGTTTTCCCAGCTCGCGCGCAGACAGGTGTAACGATCGTATTTTTGATTGTACGGCCTGATCCGACCACCAATGACTGCGAAACCATTTCCAAAACTTAGCCAACATCTAGGAGGTTCCAAACCATCAAGTCTTACCCCAAGCCGTGGCCTGACGAGGGAGAACAAACCCTTCTTCCCTGTAACCTTAACCTGTCCGCCCATGAACATCAGAAGATGATCAGCCTCAAACCCCAACCTAGCTTGACCCTAGGGACCCTGATACACCCCTTTAACCTCTAGTCAGCAGCCCAGATCCTCACCTTGCATAGAAATGTGGCCATGCATGTGCAAATCAAGCAAAAAAGTGAGTTGTTCATGTTCTAACCATGGATCTTCAAGTATTTAGAAATTTTCAGAAAAGACATGATGTTTCAGACATAAAAATGTGTACATAGCATATATGGTGGAAAATAAGAGAATTCGTCATGCCTCGAGTGAAGAGTTATGCAAAATAACGTCTACAACGCGCGTACGGTGCTCCGGGACGAACTGATTTACAAGCTTGATTAAAATAACCAAGGGACGGCTATGGAGCTGGTTTTTTTTTTCAGATGAAGAAGAAGTGGAGAAGGAGCTGATGGAGGCGGCTAGGTGATGAGGCGTGAGATAAATTAGGAATTTGGGTGAAATTTTAGGATATAATTAAATCATAATTAATATACCATAAAATAACATTTAAAACTCATAAATAAAATAACTAATCTGATATTAAAACTTAAATCCCGAAATAATATTTTAGGAAATTTTTAAAAGTCCTAAAAAGTCATTAAAATGGCTTATTTTGGAGGAAAAAATAATTTACATATCTATAAATATTAATGCTATTATTTTCATGGAATAATATCTTAAAATAATATTTTAAGGCCCATAAAAATCTCATAAAATAATTTGGATGAATATCCAACATCTCGTTTGTCCATGGTCCCGTCAACGCGATCAAATAAATCATTTACTCAAAAATCTAAAAATTTCATAATTGCGGGTTAAATGCTAAAATAAACTTTAAACCATGCATAAAATTCACATAATATCACATAAAATAATTTAACCCAAATTCTAAATTTTTAAATAATTATTTTTTAATTATGCATGCGAATTTACGTATAAAAATACCGGGTGCTACAATTCTCCCCCCCTTAAAATAAATTTCGTCCTCGAAATTAAGGTAATTACCCAGACAACTCCGGATAGCGAGTCCTCATGTCGGTCTCGGTCTCCCAAGTAGCTTTCTCCTCAGAATGATTCAGCCACTCAAAATGCAGATGTGAATCTCGGATCTCTGTCTGACAAAATCGACACAGGTATGTCATGCTGTCTGACAATCTCTCTGATATAAAGCTCTGCATACTGGGTCAAAGTAAAGGTATTCCTCACTGGTAAAAAATGAGCTGATTTGGTGAGTCGAAGCCTGATAAACTCTTTTGAGATAAACGAATGCCTAGCTCCAGATTCTAGCAACGCAAACGTAGAGTTACCTCTAACCATAATCCTCCCTGCACGCAAAATATTTCCAAGTAGATGCACCCAAATCTTAATTTACCCAATCTCACCCCTATGGACTACTCGTCTTCGAGGCATATTGCATCACCACACATTCCTCACGTAAATCGCAATGGATAACTAAATATTTAAAACTTTCATAACATAAAATCTTGAATCATAAACACATGCTCCTAATAAAACATATTAAAACATTTAAAACTTACAGACCGATAGTGTGGCTTCTGATCTCCACGTATCAGACTAGTCACCCTCCAAGGACTGTGCTGTGATACCAAATGAAACGACTCGATCTAATAAAATACTAGAATTTTAATAATAATAATAATAATAATAATAATAATAATAATAATAATAATAATAATAATAATAATAATAATAATACATATATCCCCATACATATATGTATGAAAACTTAAAATTTATAATTAATTAAAACTTGATATAAATGATGTCCAAATATTTAATAAAATTCTCGAATCATGCAGAAATAAATTAATATCTCAACTAAAAATCCATAAACCATGCATCCATTATAAAATAATATTTTTGACCACCATAAACGTGCAAATCCGAAAAACTTGTTTTAAAGTACTGATAAAATATCATGACATAAAATACGGATAGCATCGATCAGGGGTGTCGTCTGCGTATGAACTCATAGGCCCTCACCGCCGGTCGGAGCTAATGTGTCATCATCATACTCATGCTCACCTGCACCATATAAGCGTAGTGAGCCTAGAGACCCAAAATATTTTATCTCATAATAACAAGGTTTAAAAATCATGCAACAACATAATCATACTAATACATATAATTTACATGAGCGTGCATGCATGATCTTAAAAGAATAATGCATCATAAACATCTGTCATCATCAGTCAATATATACATCATAACTAATCATACATAACATAATTGAGCATGTCATCATCATAAACGGTCTATGGTCATATCCATGAATGTGACTAATAACTGTGCCAACTGATCAGTCGAAAGAACCAACGTACGTGGTGGTGAATAATCACCTCTATGCTGGTAGTAAACTACCTTTGTGCTGGTGGTAAACCACCTCTGTGCTGGTTGTAAACTACCTCTATGCTGGTGGTAAACCACCTCTGTGCTGTCACATCTCTTCAATTTCCATCAAAAATATTTTTCATGCTCAATTATCAATCATTAACACATCATAAAATATTTCATGTATGCATGCACTTAAAATATGTTCGTAATATATATTTAATTAATTTTCATAATAAATATACTTATACTTAAAATAAACTTCATGCATAAAATAAATTAAATATATATTTGGGACTTAGTTATTTTTTATGGGATTGTCCAAACTGCTGTTCCCCTAAACTTAAGCTAATAAATTTTAAGAATGACCCATTAGCTTAATTTAAGCTCAAATATCATAATTAAACCCAAAATATTAATTTAAGCCCAACATAAAATTCTTGGCCCAATAATTAGCCCAAGCCCAATATTAACTATTTATCTAGACCCAATAAGCCAAAAGCCTGGCCCATTAAGCCCAGTCCATGAAATCCTGGCCCAATAATTTCCATGGATCCCAAGCCCAATAAAAATTAATTGACTCATTTATTTAAATAATTATTTAAGCCCTAATAATTTATTCAAGACAATAAGACACTTCTGGCCTAATAACCAAGCCCAAGTCCATTAATAGTCTTAAATCATAACATATGCTCCTGATAAATCATAATAAAATAATTAAAACTTATAGATCGGTAGTTGGGTTTCTGAGCTTCACGTGGCAGATTAGACACCCTTCAAGGACCATGCTCTGATAACAACTGAAACGACTCTGACTATAAAATGCGAAAATCATTTTTTTTATACTAAAAACAATAACTATACATATATGGTCATACATATATGTATAAACATTAAACATTAAAACTATTAAATAAAATCTTTTATAAATAACTTAAATAAATAATAAACAATTATTTAATAAAAATCTTGAGACATGAAGGAATAAAAATAATATATACTAAAAATTCATATTCCATGCATACTGAAATCATAAAAATATTGGACTTGTTTAAACACTGATAAAAATATCTCAATGCATGACGAAAACCCTAAAGCGACGGTCACGGGGTCCACTGCCAGCGAACTCATATGTCCTCACCACCGGTAGGAGCTACATATGAATCATCATAATTACCTGCACCATATAAGCGTAGTGAGCCTAGAGGCTCAAAATGTCTAATCTTATACATAACAAGGGTTAAAATCATGCAATCACATAATCGCACTAATACATATACTTACATGAACATGTATGCATGAACTTAAATAAATCATCATGAATATCTGTTTGTGCATACATCATAAATAAACATACTTATCATAGTTGAGCATATCATCATTATAAACAGTCTATGATTATATCCATGAATGTGACTGAATCTGTGCCCACTGATCAGTCTATAAAACCAACGTACATGACGGTGAATAATCACCTCTATGCTAGAAGTAAACCACCTCTGAACTGTGCTGGTGGTAAACCACGTCCTCTAAACTGTGCTGTCACATCACTTCAATTCTCATCATAAAATATTTTCTTGTTCAACTCTTAATCATGATCTCATAAATAAATTAGTTCATGTATGCATGCATTTCAAATTTGTCTGTAATATATATTAAATTAATTTCTCATAGTATATATATATTTATACTTAAAATAAACTTCATGCATAAAATAAAATAAATATATATTCTGAACTTAGTAAATTTTCATGGGATGATCCAGACTGCTGATCACTTACTCTAAGCCCATAAATTCTTAAGTAGCCCAATAACTTAAAATAAATCCCAAATTCCAATTTATTACTTAAATAATACCCTTAACCATAATTGAGCCTAAATAAAACATTTAAGCTGAATAACTTAATTTAAGCCCAAAAGTCAAATTTTAACCCAAATAAAATAATTAAAAATAATTGAGCCTAAATAAAATATTTAAGCCCAATAACTTAATTAAACCCAATAAAATTCCTGACTGGCCCAAAAATTCATAGAGTGACCCAATAATTCCCATGGGCTCCCAAGCCCATAAAACAATTATTGGCCTAACTTAAATAAATAATATGAGGCCCAAATAAAAATATTTAAAGACCCAAATAATTTTTTAACTAATTAACTTGGCACAAAAAAACACTTAAACTAATAAATACTTTAAAAATAAAATACCCGAGCCCGACTCACCTAACCCGGACCCGAACCCCACTAACATGACCCATGATCCCTCGGACTAGACCCGGACAACCAAGCCCGAGCCCAGCCCGAAATAAAACACAAAAGCCCGATCCCATTCCTAGCTACTACGTGGCTACGAGCAATCATAAAGATGGCCGTCGGTCGGCCAGCTCCGGCCACCACTGGCCAGATTACCACCCACTATACCTATCCCACATCCAGATGTTTCCATCAAGCCAAAAAACAGCCCAAACCGTGACCTAAGCAGCTCACACGAAGGCCTGCACTCAACCCCTTCCTAGCTCGCGCGCAAGAATGAGCAGCTGCTGTATTTTTGCTCGTACGACCTGCTCAAACCACCAAATGCCGTGAAACCACTTCCAAACCTTAGCCAACATCTAGGGGTTTCTAATGCATCCAACCTTACCTCAAACCACGGCCCGAGGAAGGAGAACGAACCTGGTTTCCGCAGAACCCTTGCACTACGTGATCTAGTGCAACAGAAGGAAAAAGACACGGTTCCAGCCTATTCGACCTTACAAATCCGACCCAGATCAATCCTAAGGACCCTTATACACCCACCTATCCATGCACCAGCAGCCATAACCGATCCAGATGACAAAAACGTGAGATACAACACCAAAAAGACAAGAACATGTGAGCTTTAGCATAAAAATTCCAAGATCTTGCATGGATTCATGCATAACTCTTCAAATCACAATAAATCTGACATAAAAACTTGTATATAGCTTATATGGTGAGAAAAGAAGAGATTAAACATGCATTTTGATTTATTTAAAGCTAAACTCGCGTGTACGGGTTCCGAGACGACGAATCGACGAAGAATTGATAAAACTTTTGAAGCTGCTGCTATGGGGATCTGCTAAGCTGCTATGGGACGTGTGAATAGAGGTGGAAGGGAGTGGAGGTGGCTTGGAGGGGAAAGAAACCTATATATATATATATATATATATATATATATATATATATATATATAAAATACCCTAAATTTTGTGAAATAAAACCATAAAATAATATTTTAAGGTTTCTAAAAATCTCATAAAATATTTTTCGTGAAAAACCAATATCTCGTCCGTCCACGGTCTCGTCTACGCGATAAAATTAAACAATTACTCAAAAATCTAAAAATTCCAAAATTATGAGTTAAATGCTAAAATAACTTTATAGCATGCACATAATACACATAATAACACATAAATAGCATTTAACCCACATTTATAAATTTTAAATAATTAAAATTTCCTAATTATGCATGCGAATTTACGTATTAAAATTCCGGGTGTTACATCAAATGTCCCATGGGGCTGGCCAAGCCTCTTATTTTTGGGAATTGTTTATGACTGCTAGGTTCTATGACGTTTAAGTCGTGATTAAGAGTTAGTATAGGAGAGGAGATATGATATGATTTTGGCAAAGTAATCTGCTTGTATAACAAAATAATCATATTAGTTGAAAATTGCACTACAAAATTGTAATAGAAAAACTTAAAGAAAATATGCTAATAACAAAAATGATAAATATAGCCTATTATCGGTGAGAAATGCAGTTTATGCATAAAACTTCTTCAGGTTGGCCACGTTCCAAGGTTTGGGAAGTATTCTTCCATATGAATGTTGGAGGCGATATGATCCCATCTTCACAATCTCAATTACTTTGTACGGGGCTTCCCATTTTGGGTCTAGCTTACCCACAAACTTCAAGATGTCAGATATTGGAGGCGATATGCTCCCATCTTCACAATCTCAATTACTTTGTACGGGCCTTCCCATTTTGGGTCCATCTTACCCACAGACTTCAAGATGTCAGACCAGGTCTCCTACTTGAAAAGACCTTGGTTTGACTCTATCATTGTATGCTTTAGTCATGCCAGCCGATATCTTTCGGCTCGTGTTGAAGCTTCATCTTTTAGTTCATCCACCAAGTCCAATGAAACTGGAAGGGATTGATCATTCCTAGATGAAGTGTATTGTTTTACTCTCCATGATTGTTCTCCTATTTCTGCAGGAGCCACAACTTCTGCTCCGTAGGCTAGGTTGAAAAGAGATTCTCCAGTTGAAGAACGTTGAGTGGTTCGATATGCCCATAGAACACTTGGAAACTCATCCACCCATTTCCCTTTTGCATTGCCCAGACGTGTCTTGAGGTGCTGTAGAATGGTCCGGTTTGTCACCTCGGTTTGCCCATTTGCTTGAGGATTTCTGACAGAAGTGAAGAACTGCTTGATGGAAAGTCCTTTGCACCAGTCTTTTATCTTCGCTCCGAGAATTGAGTTCCATTGTCGGAAACCAGGGTTTGTGGGATGCCAAATCTGCATACTATATTCTTCCATAGGAAGTTGATTACTTCTCTCTCAAATATTTTGGCCAATGGCTCAACTTCGACCCATTTGGTGAAATAATCCACAGCAACTATTAGAAATTTTTTTTCTCCGGTTGCAGGAGAAAAAGGACCTACCAAATCCATTCGCCATTGAGAAAAAGGTAAAGGACTTTCTAGGGGCTGTAAGATTGTTGCCGGCTGGTGATGGAAGTTAGCATGCTCCTGACATGCATGACAATGCTTCGCTAGCTCTATAACGTCTTGCTTCATGGTCAGCCAAAAGTACCCTTGGCGTAGTGCTTTCCCCACGAGTGCTCTGCCGGCTAAATGATTTTCACATATTCCTTTATGAATTTCACAGAGCACATAGTTTCCTTTGGCTGACGTTAGACACTTTAGGTAAGGTGAAGAGAAACCTTTTTTATACAGTTCTCCGTCAATGATCGTGAACCAAGCAGCTCACACTCTAAGTTTTCAAGCTTCGACTTGGTTAGCAGGTAGGTTACCCCACATCAAATAGTCGATTATTTCATCTTTCCAATTAGGTTCTTCGCTATCAGCACAAAATATTGTAACATCACTTCCATCAGTTTCTTCCTTGCCATATGTTAGGAATGTTATTTTCCTATTATCAATGTTATCCAATGAGCTTGCTAACTTGTCAAGGTGGTCTGCTGACTCATTTTCCACTCTAGGTATCTGCTTTACATCGTAGCTGTCTAAACGCGAGAGAAGCTCATTCACTTGAGTGAGGTATCCAAGCATTTTATCTTCCTTTGCTTCATAATTCTCATTGTCCTGACTGACAATGAGTTGAGAATCACTGTGTATCATCAGTATTTTTTGCTCCTACTTCAGAGACCAATACTGCACTTATCGCCTCCGCAGATATTGCCAGATAAATCAGCAGGGTGTCACCTTCTTTTGGTTTACCAACAACGGTGGAGAGGTCAGATGTATTTTCAACTCGCCAAATGCTTGCTGGAACTCTTCTGTCCATCGGAAACCTTTTCCGCTCCTCAACATTTTGAAGAATGGTAAACCATTTTCTGCAGATCTTGAGATAAATCGGTTGAGGGCGGCCAAACATCCTGTTAATTCTTGGATATCTTTCAAATTCTTTGAGGGATTCATGTTTAAAATTTCTTTGATTTTTTCAGGGTCGGCCTCTATTCCTCGTTCTGACACCATGTTACCAAGGAATTTGCCTCCTCGTACAACAAAAGTGCATTTATCCGGATTAAGTTTCATCATGTATTTTCTTAGTATACTGAAGCATTCCCTAAGATCTTCCAAGTGATTAGATGCTTGGGTACTTTTGACGAGCATGTCATCTATATAAACTTCCATGTTACGTCCGATCAAGTGTTCGAACATGGTATTTACCAAACGTTGATAGGTGGCTCCAGGATTTTTCAGCCCAAAAGGCATAACGTCATAGCAATAAATTCCCCTATCAGTGATGAAACTTGCTTTTTCCTGGTCTTCTAGTGCTAGGCCGATCTGATTGTATCCTTGATATGCGTCAAGAAAAGTGAGCAGCTCGCATCCTGCTGTCGAATCGACTAACAAGCCAATTCTTGGGAGTGGAAACGGATCTTTGGGGCATGCTTTATTGAGATCGATGAAATCTATACACAAACGCCACTTTCCTCGGGGTTTCGGTACTAAGACAACATTTTCAAGCCAATCTGGGTATGAAACTGGCCTGATGTATTTTGCCGCTAAGAGTTTTTCCACTTCAGCGGCTATATGTCTATTTTTATCTGGGCCAAATTCTCTTTTATTTTGCTTCACCGATTTTATTTTTGGATCAACACGGAGGCGATGGAGCGCATGTTCATGAGGTATTCCGGGTAGAGGCTCATCACCCCAGGCAAACACGTCCAAGTTGCGACCGAAAATTTTTTTCAGCTTCTCTCCAACTCAGGAGGTAGTTCTGTCCCAATCTTCAGGGTCTTATTGGGATCATTTGGAATGACTTCCACGTGTTTTAGGGTTTTGGTTGCTATTATTCTTTCTTTGCTCTCAGCTTCCTCATCCACAAATGTATCCCGTTTTCACGCAAAAGCTTTCCCGGTTTCAATGCTCTTTCCTTACTCAAACTTGTCTTTTCCGATTTCCTGATAAACCCCGTAGAGTCACTGCATGACACTATCTGGCTAGACGATTGTCCCCAATGGCTTCTCCTACTCCTCCCAAAATTGGAAACTTTAGCTTCATATGATAGGTCGATCCGATGGCTTGGAAAATATTGAGACTCGGTCGTCCCAAGATCCCATTTTATGCGGATAAAGACTTTACTACGAGAAATTTCACCATCTTAATAGACCTTTTGGGGTAAGAACCCAAGGAAAGAGGAAGCGTTACTTCTCCCAACGCTTCAACTATTTCTCCAGAAAACCCAACTAGTAGAGTGTTTACTGGCATTAACTGTACATTGTTAATACCCAGCTTGACGAATGCATCATGAAAAATTATGTCGGCCGAACTTCCGAAATCCACTAGAATTTTCTTTACCCAAAAATTAGAGTTTTTGGCTGAGATGACTAAGGCATCATTATGGGTATCCCGAGGATATTCCAGATCATTGTCGCTGAATTATAATCCACCTTGGATGGTTCCAATTTCATACATTGGTAGGGATGTGGGGCTGGATAAATTGTTGCTCCCCTTTGCTGCTCGTAAAATGGTTTTTCTTGCATTGTTTGAGTCACCACAAGCTGCCCCCCAGTGATTACGACTATTACTCCTCCAGTGGGCAAATTTTCATCTGCTCTTTCTTGTTGTTTCCTGAATTCATCGTGATGCTTTTGATGGTCACGTTTTGGATCATCCCGGCGCCTATAATCTCTTTTTCACCATAGGATTTGTCCACAAAATTTCCCAAATATCCTCTCTTTATTAGTTTTTCAATTTCTGCGCGCAAACTAAAACAATCTTCTGTAGTATGACCTTTGTCTTTATGAAAATGACAGTATTTATCTGAACATTGGTTCTTTGGGTTATTCTACATGGGGAGAGGGGGACGTAATAATCCTTGCTTTTCAGCCACGACTAGTATATCAGTCAGACGTGCATTCAGGGGTACATTCTGGAGGCGAGGGCTCTGTGCTGTTCGCTTCTCGTCTCGCCTTCTAATATCTGGTTTATCCTCTTCTCTCTTTCTTTTATTCAAGTAGTGTGGCTCTACAGATTCTGTTAGAACCTAATGGGGGGATTTAGGTTCTATTGGCAACTTTAGCAATTTAAAACGATTATGCAAATACTCAAGCGGAAGACTTAAAGCAATCAAAAATAAATGCGGTAAATAAATGTGTAAAATAAATAAAGCGATAAATGAGATAGGATGTGTTTATGGAAGTTCGACGATAAATCGTCTATATCTCCCCTTCTTGGTTAAGATCGATTAACCAAGGATCTACTAGCACTTCAACGTCATGGTCTTGATGGCTCCAAGGATAGCCGTACAACTCAACACGATCGCCGCATCGATACAACTCGAACACTTGGCCTTAAGGGCTCCAAGGATAGCCTCAACACAACACACTTTCCTTCACACTCAAGTGTTTACAACAATTGTACAACACACTTAACTTCACAGTCAAGTGTTTACAACAATCACACAACCAATTCTCAAATGAGTTTTACAAACAACTCTTGATTTTTGAATATATCACACAAACACTTTGATAGAGAGAAGATTGCTTGCAAATGAGAGAATAAATGAGTTGGGATATCTTCAAATAACCTCGGAAAGCCTCTATTTATAGTTGGCAAGGATTTGAATCTGATTTTGGTGCATGGAGCGTGTGTTGGGAAGTCAAGAAGTAGACAAAAAAGTGTTCGGCGTCGCTGCCTGCTTCCACCCAACACTGAGCGGATTTTGTGGAAAACTCATATCTCACAATCTAACTGTTGGATTGATCTGAAATTTTGAATGAAGCTTTAAACCATCATAATCTTCATTCTGAACTGTGGATATTGGATTTGAGCAGGTCAAACATTTCCATTAATTTTTTGAAGTCTCTTCATCATGTTTTCGCTTCTTGTTCTGCGCGACACATCTGAAAAATTCATATCTCCCAATCCATCCGTTGGATTGATCTGAAATTTGGACATAAGTTTTATAACATCCTGATATTGAGTTTGATAGGTGGATATTTGATTTGGATGTCTCAAACACGTCCAGTAATTTTCGAAAGTGGATTATTCATCCTTCACTTCATGTTCTGCAGAAATAGGTACTGCGCAACTTTTGTGGAAAAATCATAAATTCATATCTAGCCGTTGGATTGATATGAAAGTTTTTATATAAGTTTGAAAACATCCTGATCTTGACTATGACCAGTGGAGATCGGATTTTGATGTATCAAACGTTTCCAGTAAATTTCTGAAATTGCTTCTTCATCTTTTTGCTCCTTGTAGAAGTAGGTACTGTGCGGGGCATATTTGAAAAAATCATATCACTCAATATAGCCGTTGGATTTCTCTCAAATTTGGATAGATGGTTTAAAACATCCTCATCCGGATTATTATTGGTGGAGATCTGATTTCAATGTATAGAAAATTCCCAGTAATTTTCGGAAGTTGCTGCTCCATACTTTGGCTTCTTCTTGTCCTTTTCTTCATATCCACATAACAATGTTCCATCCATTCAATGAGCAATAAGAGACTTCATAAATACATTTATAGCTTCAAAATAGCTTCTAAGAATTTATTTGTCAATAAATCTAATCTTCAAAATCTCACTTTAAATGGTTAGTAACTATTAACCGAGTTTTGTAATCATAAAAACATAATATTATGAGACTTGTTAATGCATTAAAAACATTAATCTCATAACACGAGATTTGTATGCGTTTAAGGCGTAACAATCTCCCCATTTTTTATGATCACAAAACTTGGTTAAATAGAAGAAATAAATGTACAATATTAAATAAGCAATTTAAATTTGCACAATAAAATAAAACTATGCAAAAACTCCCCCTCAATTAAATAGTTAGTTAAAAACAATTTTTTTATCAAATAACCAATTTTATTCTCCATGAATTTAACTATACTAACTCTCCCCCTTAGTTAAAGTATTTAACCAAACTAATTCTTCCTTTTTTTGTGATAATCAAAAAGACTGAAAAAGAAAATTCAAAACAAGAGAATTGAAATATGATTTCTAAAATTCAACACATAAATTTCACATAAAATGTGAGCTTTATAACTTTGAATAAATACAATTAATTTGTATTATCCAAAATTAAGTTGCTTGAATTTTATTATTAAGCCCCCCCTTAATATGACATTAAATTTCAATTTATGTCCACATGCGATTACAACTCAATCATGCCAAGTTCACCACGCAAACGAATAAAAGTATTTTCATCTAGTGGTTTTGTAAAAATATCGGCAATTTGATTTTTAGTGTCAACATATTGAAGTTCAACTTCATTTCATTCGATGTGATCACGAATAAAATGATGACGAATGTCAATATGTTTGATGCGCGAATGTTGAATCGGATTCTTTGTAAGACATATGGCGCTAGTATTGTCACAGAAAATAGGGATTTTTGAAAAAGATATACCATAGTCGAGCAATTGATGCTTCATCCAAAGAATTTGCGCACAACAACTACCGGCAGCCATATATTTGGCTTCGGTCATTGACAACGCAACACAATTTTGTTTTTTTAAAACCAAGAAACTAAAAAATTTCCTAGAAAGAAGCAAGTTCCACTAGTACTTTTCCTGTCCACCTTATATCCACCAAAGTCGGCATCACAATACGCTTTTAAATCAAAGAAAGAATTTTTCGAATACCACAAGCCAAGATTTGGAGTATTTGAAAGATATTTTAAAATGCGTTTTAAGGCGAACAAATGTGATTCCTTTGGACATGATTGAAACCGTGCACACAAGAAAACACTAAACATAATGTCCGGCCTACTAGCAGTAGCATAAAGTAAGGAGCCAATCATACTACGAAAGGAAGATTGATCTACAGATTTACCATTTTCATCCTTGTCGAGTCTGATTGTTGTGCTCATTGGTGTAGATGATGATTTTGTGTTCTCCATCCCAAAATTCTTTAGAATCTCCTTGATGTATTTGCTTTGGTTCACAAAGAACACATCCTTGCATTGTTTTATTTCCAATCCGAGGAAATAATTAAGTTCCCCCATCATGCTTATCTCAAAGTGATCCTGCATCAACTTAGAGAATTCTTGACAGAGAGTTTCATTAGTAGAA
This sequence comes from Henckelia pumila, assembly GCF_033568475.1. Lineage (NCBI taxonomy): Eukaryota > Viridiplantae > Streptophyta > Magnoliopsida > Lamiales > Gesneriaceae > Henckelia > Henckelia pumila. The sequence goes on from NC_133122.1 coordinate 69,623,976, forward strand.
CCAAAAATTATGTCATCAACATAAATTTGCACAATCAATAAATCATCTTTGACATTTTTGGTAAATAAATTAATGTCAATCTTTCCTCTCGAAAAACCATTTGAGTGAAGGAAAGTTGATAGTTTTTCATACCAAGCTCGAGGAGCTTGTTTCAAACCATAAAATGCTTTGTTTAGTCTATACACATGATCAGGAAATAACGAATCAACAAAGCCATCAGGTTGTTCAATATATACTTTTTCTTTCAAATCGTCATTTAAAAATTCACTTTTAACATCCATTTTAAATAATTTGAAATTCTTAGAGCAAGCAAAAGCAAGTAGCATGCGAATGGATTCTAGTCTAGCAACAAGCGCATAAGTTTCATCATAATCTATGCCTTCTTCTTAACTATAACCTTTTGCTACAAGCCTAGCTTTATTTCTAGTAATAGTATCATGCTCATCAAGTTTATTCCTAAAGACCCATTTAGTACCAATAATAGATCTGTCATGCGACCTAGGAACAAGAAACCATACATATTCCGTTTAAATTTATTTAATTCATCTTGCATAGCAATAATCCAAGAATCATCTAATAATGCATCATCAACACATTTAGGTTCAACATGAGAAACCAAGGCAAGATGATTGCAAATATTGTTAAGAGAAGAACGAGTGGTTACTCCCTTTGAAGGACTGCCGATGATAAGATCCATTGGGTGATCTTTGTGAAGCGCTCATTCCTTCGGAAGTGGTGTTTCCTCAACAGAAATATCTATATCATTTAGGCTTGTGAAGGCCATCTCTTCTTCGAGTAAATCTACGTCATCATTGTTAGTACGAGAAACTATAGACATAGATTCATCAAAAATTACATTCATGGATTCTTCGACAAGTAAGGTGCGCTATTAAATACTCTATAAGCCTTACTCGTAGTAGAATACCCAAGAAAAATACCTTTGTCGGATTTGGGATCAAATTTTCCAAGGTTGTCTTTACCATTATTATGGATATAGCATTTAGATCCAAAAGCCCGAAAATATGAAATGTTAGGCTTTCTCCCTCTCCATAATTCATGTGGAGTTTTCTTGAGAATGGACCTTATTGATACACGATTGATGATGTAACATGCAGTGTTCATTGCTTCAGCCCAAAAATATTTTGGTAGAGAATGCTCACATATCATGGTCCTTGCAATCTCTACAAGTGTCCTATTTTTCCTCTCAACGACCCCGTTTTGTTGAGGAGTCCTAGGACAAGAAAAATTGTGAAAGATGCATTTTTCTTCACAAAAATTTGTAAAATTTTCATTTTGAAATTCAGTCCCGTAGTCACTATGGATCTGTTTGATAGAAAGAATTTTCTCATTCTCAACTCGTTTGACAAAAGTTTTAAAATAATCAAAGACATCATTTTTGTGGGCTAAAAAAAATGTCCATGTGTAACGTGAGAAATCATCCACAATGACAAATGCATAAAGCTTCCCTCCTAGGCTAGCATTCCTCGAGGGACCACATAGATCTAGGTGGAGAAGTTTAAGGGGCATATAAGTTGATACAAATTTTTTGCGTTTAAAAGATTCTCTTGTATGTTTGCCAAGTTGGCACGCATCACAAATAGAGTCTAAGAGGGTGTTTGGCTAAGCTTATTAAAAAGATCTTATAAGCTCCTAGAGCTTAAAAGATGTTTTACGAGCTTATAAGATGTTAGAATTTATTTTAAAAATAAGCTGTTAAAGTGTTTGGATAAACTTATTTTAAATAACTTAAAGATGTTGATGTGTTTGGTATTATAAGATCTTTTTATCGTCGAAATTACCAAAAAGGGTATAATTATATGAAAATAATATTTCGAGTTATACATATATGAAAATAGTTTTAGAATAAACATATATTAAAAAATAAAATTGTTATAATATTTTATTTTAGAAAAATTTATGTGATTTGAAATTTTTTTTTTAAAAATAATATTTAATATTTAATGGGTGGAGGATATGATGGAGATTTATTAAAATATTTAAGGATATTTTAGAGAGACAGAATGTTAAAATAGGATCTTTTTGAAAAAAGTACCTCCCTCTTTACTTTTTTAAAAACAGCTTATAAGCTGTCAAACAGCTTATTTTGACAGCTTATAAGTTGTTTCTAAAAAAATTTACCAAACAGATCCGAAGAGCTTTTAAGCTCTAAAACAATTTAAAAGCTGTTTTTAAGAGCTTAAAAGCTCTCCCAAACACCCTCTAATTTTAAATTAAATTTTGGCATACCAACGACTAAATCAAATTTCAAAAGTTTTTCAATGGTACTAGGACCAACATGACCTAGTCGTCTATGACAAAGAATGTTATCATCAACATTCAAAGATACAAGGCTTTTGATATTTGCTAAAGATAAATTATTTAAAGAAACCTTGTATACATTTTCACTTCTATATCCTTTGAAATTTATGGATTTGTCAGTTGTGAGTGATATAGTGCAGTTTTGGGGAGTGAATTTGACTTCATAATTTCTATCATACAATTGACTTATGCTAAGTATATTATGTTTAAGCCCTTTCACTAGGAGTATATCATCAATCAAACAAGATTTAGATATACCTATTGAGCCGATTCTTTCAATTACTCCTTTGCTATTGTCTCCAAAGGTAACAGTTCCCTTCTCCTTTGGTTTGACGGATTGGAGTAACTCCTTGTTCTCCGTCATATGTCTAAAACATCCACTGTATAGATACCATATGCTAGGAATAATATTTTTCCTATTTTCTGCAGAATTGATTTTGGTACCCTTTAGTTCTTTTGGGTCCACAGTGTTAGAAAAGAGAAATACAAAATGGACTTCTAAGAGTTCAGTCTCTCATAGAAACATCATCGCCATTTTCCAAGAGTGCTCCCAGTAGTAGGTAGGGCTATGGCCTCTTTAAAAACCTATTTCCTTGGACAGAGCAGCGTTCATCAGGAAGACCAGTCGCAAATCAAGGCAGTTTAAACCGGTCTATGATGAACTCCCTTAGATCATGATCTCATAATGCCAACTGATGAGTTGTTAAGTACTCTTAGGCCTCCATTTCATATAGCTCTTTTGATCATATTAAAATCTTAAAGATCTACATTTATGTCTAACATGACCAATTTTACAACAATAAGAGCATGTAGGGGGTGATCTCATTTTAGCTTTAGCAATGAGACTAGTAAAGTCTATTGATTTCTTTTCATTCCCTAAACCGCCTCTATCAAAGCTACATTTTTGCATGCTTAGTAAGTTATTCAATTTATTGCTACTAACATTGAATTTGTCAAATGATTTTTCTAAGTGAGCTATTTTATCCTTTAATCTTAGGTTTTCATGCTCCTTAGATTCTAATTCATTTTAAGGTTTTTATTTTCCTTTATAAGAGATTTAGTCATATCATACATGAGTTGATATGCATGCAATAGTTTATCATAGGAAGGTACCTCGTCATCGTCGTCGGAGACGATGTCATCATCCTTAGCATGAGGCATATGTTGGCTTTCTCATCGTCTTCATCGCTATCGCTCCAAGTGTCTATGAGTGATTTTTTCTTGCCTTTGTCATTTTTCTTCTTGAGAGGGCATTCATTTGCATAATACCCTTGTTGTTGACAGTTCTAGCATGTCACTTCCTTGTCCGTCTTCTTGAATTTATTTACTCGCATGAATCTTTTGAATTTCCTTGCGAAGAGCACCATGTCATCATTGTTATCATCTTCAACTTGTCTAGATAAGGCAATCCCCTTTGCCTTGATCTTTTCATCTTCTTTCTTCGCTTCCTTTCTTGTGGATACTTCCAACTCATGGGTTTTTAGGCTCCCATGAAGTTGGTCAAGATCATAGGATGCAGTGTCACATTTGTTGGATTCGATGATGACCGTTCTCTTTGCATCCCACTCAATGGGTAGGGCGCGTAGAGCTCTCCTCCATACTTGCTTGGATGGATATTGTTCTCCAAGTTGAGCTAACTCATTTATGATTTGAGTGAGCCTTCGGAACATGGTGTCAACATCCTCATTGGCTTCCATCTCAAATGTCTCGTATTTGAGTTGGAGTAGATCGATCTTTGTCTCCTTGACTTGATTAGTCCCTTCGTGTCATATCTCAAATTTATCCCATATATCTTTTGCGGAGGAGCACATCGAGATCCGGTTGTATTCGTTCATATCTAAAGAACAATGCAAAATATTCATAGCTTTAGAATTTTGAGAAATTAACTTCATGTCCTCATTTGAAAAGTCATCTATTCCCTTAGGAACTTTAACCCTTTAACCTCTTTCATCGGTATATAAGGACCTTTCACGGTTACTTTTCAAAGATCATAATCTACGGATTGGATATATAGGGACATTCGGTTTTTTCAATATCCGTACTTTATGCCGTTGAAAAGAGGAGGACGATTGGTTGATTGCCCCTGAGCATAATCGCTCGCTAGATTTGCCATAGAGCCTTTTTGAAAATATTTTGTAAAAAGGTGGCTCTGATACCACTTGTTAGAACCTAATTGGGGGGGGGGGGATTTAGGTTCTATTGGCAACTTTAGCAATTTAAAGCGATTATGCAAATACGCAAGTGGAAGATTTAAAGCAATCAAAAATAAATGCGGTAAATAAATGCGTAAAATAAATAAAGCGATAAATGAGATAGGATATATTTATGGAAGTTCGACGATTGGTTAAGATCGATTAACCAAAGATCTACTAGCACTTCAATGTCTTGGTCTTGATGGCTCCAAGGATAGCCGTACAACTCAACACGATCACCGCGTCGATATAACTCAAACACTTGGCCTTAAGGACTCCAAGGATAGCCTCAACACAACACACTTGACTTCACACTCGAGTGTTTACAACAATTGTACAACACACTTAGCTTCACACTCAAGTGTTTACAACAATCACACAACCAACTCACAAATGAGTTTTACAAACAACTCTCAATTTTTTAATATATCACACAAACACTTTGATAGAGAGCAGAGTGCTTGAAAAGGAGAGAAGAAATGAGTTGGGATATCTTCAAATGACCTTGGAAAGCCTCTATTTATAGTTGGAAAGGATTTGAATCTGATTTTGGTGCATGGAGAGTGTGTTGGGAAGTCAAGAAGTAGACAAAAAAGTGTTCGGCGCCGCTGCCTGCTTCCACCCAACACTGAGCGAATTTTGTGGAAAAATCATATCTAACAATCTAACCGTTGGATTGATCTGAAATTTTGACTGAAGCTTTAAAACATCATAATATTCATTCAGAACAGTGGAGATTTGATTTGAACAAGTCACAAATTTCCAGTAATTTTCAGAAGTCTCTTCATCATGTTTTAGCTTCTTGTTCTGCGCGACACATTTGAAAAATTCATATCTCCCAATCCATCCATTGGATTGATCTGAAATTTGGATATAAGGTTTATAACATCCTGATATTGAGTTTGATAGGTGGAGATTTGATTTGGATGTTTCAAACACGTCCAGTAATTTTCAAAAGTGGATTATTCATCCTTCGCTTCATGTTCTGCAGAAATAGGTACTGCGCAATATTTGTGGAAAACTTCATATCTAAACGTTGGATTGATATGAAATTTTGATATAAGTTTGAAAACATCCTGATCTTGACTATGAGTAGTGGAGATTGGATTCTGATGTATCAAACATTTCCAGTAAATTTCTAAAGTTGCTTCTTCATCTTTTTGCTCCTTGCAGAAGTAGGTACTATGCGGGGCATATTTGAAAAAATCATATCTCTCAATATAGCCGTTGGATTGCTCTCAAATTTGAATAGCTGGTTTAAAACATCCTCATCCGGATTATGATTGGTGAAGATCTGATTTCAATACATAGAAAATTCCCAGTAATTTTTGGAAGTTGTTGCTCCATACTTTGGCTTCTTCTTGTTCTTTTCTTCATATCCACATAACAATGTTCCATCCATTCAATGAGCAATAAGAGACTTCATAAATACATTTATAGCTTCAAAATAGCTTCCAAGAATTTATTTGTCAATAAATCTAATCTGCAAAATCTCACTTTAAATGGTTAGTAACAATTAACCGAGTTTTGTAATCATCAAAACATAATATTATGAGACTTGTTAATGCATTAAAAACATTAATCTCATAACATGAGATTTGTATGCGTTTAAGGCGTAACAGATTCTTCCACACGTATATATTTCTCAGCTCCTTCCAACAATTCCTCTAAGTTTTTGGGCGGCTTTCCCTTATCGATTCCTTGAACTTCCGATGGCGCAAGTTTTGCTGCATTATTTCAGCTAACAAATCATGGTTCATGTGTAAGACCTCATGAACCGCGTGAGTAAACCGCCGAACATAGTCCCTCAAACTTTCCCCTTCTTTCAGAATGATTGTGAACAGATACGGTGTTGTTTTCGGGTATTTCTTGTTAATTGAGAATTTTTGGATGAAGCAGTCGGTAAGTTGCTCCAAATTGGCAATGGATCCAGAGGGTAGCTTATTGAACCATGTGAGTGCTCTTCCTGATAATTTTGTTCGGAATATTTTACAGTATGCATCATCCGTAATGTCATACAAATCCGCTTTGACGTAGAACTTGTCAATATGGTCTCGGGGGTCACTTTTTCAATCGAACTCAAGTAAGCTGGGGATTTTGACCCATTTTGGTAACGCTTCAGATAGGATGTCATCATTGAAGGGGCTTCAATGTGACGACAAGATTGCTGACAAATTCTCTTCAGTTACTTATGTGTGAGACCCATCCTTCCGGGTTGGATTAGTGGTTTTGTTTTCATCAGAGGTGTCGTGAATTGTGTGAACATTTGTTTCACCGTCTTTCAGAGTAGTATTTTTCTTGGTCCCCTCAGGATCTTTGTCATTCACTTTAGACTTAATTTTCTTTGGGTTTTCTTTATCAGGGTCACGAGATGATGAGCCCTCACTTTGAGCCTTCTTTTTGGTGCTTTTGTGCTTACGGGATTCCAGGAACTGAGCAACTGCATCCTTTGCTGCGAGTGCGGCTGTGTTTTCCATTAACGTAGTCAAAGCTTCCTGGGTGAGATTAATGCTTGGTGGTACGTTTCCATTGTTATTATTTCCTTGAGACATTTTTTTGAAGTAATATGTGCTCTCAATGACGTAGAGAACAGTTTCCCACAGATGGCGCCAAGATGATGTAGCCAAAAATTACTTGTACCCGACACGTTGCTTCTGCAAAATCCGGAGTATCACCAAATCCTTGTTTGTTCCCTGTCGAGATCTTCAGTGGGTTGTTCCTATGTCACAAAACAAAGTCAGAGGAGCCGGGATGGTTCCCAGCGAAGGAACTCCGACGCTCAAGTCAATGATTACTCAAGGAATAATAATCGAAAGTAGAGCGTTATAGTGCTAAAGAAAGTGTGTATCTTAATAATGAGGTGACTTGAGATATTTATAGATATTCGGAGCGTTTCATGGGTTTGAGCCTTTTATGGACTTTTGTAGAATTCAGTTTCTGCTTGAATTAAATCTAAATAATAATAAGATAAGTATGAGCCCCAAAAATATTTGAATTGGACCTTTATGAATGGGCCTCGTCCCAATGGATTATTTAGACGTAACCCATCAATCATGTTATAAAATCTCCTTTCGCTATCAATTAGAACATATAAAATTACTTTGAAGTTGATCAATCTTCAAAGATTCAATAAACACAATAATATAATCAAGAATGCATAAAAACCAAATTCAATCTTCAAAAAGAAATCAAAACATAGTTTTGAGGGTATGATCCCTTAAATCCCAACAAATAAAAGTAATCTAATAAGAAAAGAAGAAAACTAGTGTTTGTAGTTCTTGATTCTTCTTGAGTTCTTCATGCGGGGTCCCTCTTCTCACATTCTTCTCCCTTCCGTGTCGGCTCCTTCGGCTGCATGTAACCTCCTTTGGCTTTTTTTTTTTCTATCCTTTTTATATGTCCTTGAAAGCCCATCAAATAAAGCAAACAAATCAAGACTTTTAAAATTTCAAAATTCTTTTTCTGCGCATTGCGCCTAGGCATCAAAAAATGGCGCCTAGGCGCCCATTTTTCTCTTCCCAGGGCGCGGGTGCGCCCTTGTGTAGCGCAGGGGCGTTGCCTGTAACGCCCGAAAATATTTAATTTTAATCCGAGAATAATTAATTTGGGAATATTTGGAGTTTGGATTTAAATTCTAATATTCTTAAATTGATTAGGATTGAATTTGAATGAATTGAGTAATTGAGGACTGAATTGCAATTTTTGAACTCTTGAGGGGCTAAAGTGCAAATTGTATTTAATTTATCAGAATAGTGGAGGTTGCTCAGCATGCACGTGTATAATTTACATGACTTATCAGATTTCTCAAAGTTGAAGGAGGAAGAACCGAGAGCAGAATTTCCAAATTTGATCTTCATCTTCAAATCCTTATATCTTGAGCTACGGTTATCCGAATTCGATTCCGAAAGATGTTTTGGAATCCTCTCGACAAGACCTTCGATTTGATGTAAGTTTTTCTGTCTTTCATGTTGGTTTGAGAATTCGAAATGGACAGGGATCAGAAGTTGGAATGAATTTGATGGTTTTGATCTTCTAGCTTTGATGTTCTTGAAGTTTGGTTAAAGAGTGATGTGTATATCATGTCCTTATGATTTCCAGATATGTTTTGATTGATATATACTTGCTGATATGTTGAGTTGAGTTGTTGAACATCTGATATGAATGTTAGAAATGATTTAGAGTTGTTCGGGATCGCCGAAGTAATACCGAAATGCCGTCGAACTCTTGAATCGAAATGATTTGCTATTGTTCTTGGAATCTGAAGTTGTTGAACTATTAGCTGATGATTCCTTGTTTGTTATGCTATGATTTCAGTGTGTAAACAGGACAAGTGAACTCGAGAACGTTGAATTCGAAACCGATAGAAGAACACACAAGGTTGGTTGAGTTTCCTTTGAAGTTCTTGTGGAAGGTTGAGTTGATATTGAACAGAATTTGAGTTGTGTTTGGTAATTGATCTTGGACAGAATTGGACAAGCTGAAAGACATCCTAGACATCACATTTGAAAGGTAAAAGTGGACTACAATTTGATTGGGATTACAACTCGAGATGGTTTGTATCGAGTTCCCTCAATTCACATACTTGTTTGTTTAAGTGCTCTTATGTGCTTTCTTTTGATTACTTGAATAAGTTTTTGATATAATGAATGCCCTGATTATGTTACATGTTGCATTCATCTTGATGACTTATTCCTTTGAGTTTGAAATGAACGGACACGTTCGAATAGATGATTTGAGGGATTGTATATGTATGGCCTGGGTGGTTGTTTGAGCCTAGCGTCTGAGCTGCATATATAATGGCTTCAAAGTATAGAGGAGCAAGATAGTAGCCCCACCTCGATAGGGTGTGTCAGTGGATTAGCTATGATATCTTCTTCTCGGGATCCCAATTGATGAATGATGAAAAGAACCTTGTTTTGAAAGCATGCATTGTATTTATTTCTATATCATGATTGTGATATTGATTATGCATGTTTAGTTGCTTTTACTGGGAAATCTATTTCTCACCGGAGTTATCCGGCTATTGTTTTGTTGTATGTGTCATTGCAATAGGAGGAAGTGGAACCGGGCAAAGGCGGACTTAAAGAACAAGGGATGAAATCGATATAGCGTGAGGATCCGAGTTAGGAGTTATGTGTGCTGTCATGAAGTTTAATGAGTCTTGATCATGATCATGTTAGAAGATACTTGTACCAAGACTTGTAGATGATTGAGTTGTGGCTTTGTTGATTTTTATAGGATTGGAAATATGTTGTAAATCCTTGAATCAACATAAGGTGTCTTGAACTTGATATATGACAATGTTATTGCATGTTATGAGAATTATGATTATGTTGTAAAGCCTTGGAATGGTTTATTCCTAACAATTATAGCATGTTAGAATGCATGTTAGATGTTATGATTGATTAAACCATGTCTAGACTTTGGTAGGACATGATCTTGAATCAATCATAGGCATGATCTCGTTTTTGACAGCAGCTGAGCCATATTTTTTTTTTCTGTTGGTTTGGCTGGCGCACGGGCGAGCTCCTGCTCGCGCGCGCGCGAGCCAAACCAGGGGACCTCGGTCCCATTGGCCGGCGCGCGCGCGAGGGGTGATGCCCGCGCGTGCGCAGTGCAATTTATTTTTAAAAAAATTTTTTTTTTTTATTCTTTTGTTTAGACTTTGATTATTGTCTAACATGGTTTAATAATGATTAATGAGATTAATGAGAGATTAGAACTCGGGTCTTCACAACAGGTGGTATCAGAGCAAGAAAATTCTGGACTTAGATAGACAATGAGTGGGGTAGATCGAGTCTTCTGCCTTACTTATTTATGTTTTTTTTTATTATGCTATGATTTAATTACGTGATTGAATTACATGTTTTAAATTCTAGCATGATTTACTTTCAAGTATGATTACGATGATTAAAGATGCATGCTTATTGGAATATCTGAACTGATAGAGGCATGTATCCTGATGAATTATGACATGCTACCTGATTATCTGAATTGATTGGAAGCATGTTTTATTTGAAGAGTATGATTATTTATTTAAGATTGAATCAGAACCGAGTTTTGATCAGAGGTAAGATGATCAGAGGAGGACTGAGATAATTTGATGATTTGGTATTCTAACCATTTTGATAATCAGATATGTCTCGAAGACCAGGCCGACCTCCTCTGAGACCCCAGGTTCCTATTTCTCTACCAGAACAGACAGTTCATACTCCACCGACAGTTGTTACACCGATAGTGCCTCAAGCTACTGCCGTGCCGAGTAATGAACAGGGAAGTACGTCAAGAGATATGACTGATATGACCGCAACTCCTATGGAAACACTTCTGAAACGTTTCCAATCCTACAAGCCGCCTACTTTGAAAGGTACAGAAAATGCTGTTGAATGTGAGGGATGGCTTGATGATATGGAGATGCTATTTGATTCACTTGACTACGGTGATGAACGGAGAGTTAGATTGATTGGGCACCAGTTGCATGAAGTTGCGAAGAGCTGGTGGTTCACTACAAAAAGAGCTTTGGAGCGTAGAGGAACTGTATTGACTTGGAATGTCTTCAAAACTGAGTTCTACCAACGCTTCTTTCCTGTGTCTTACCGCAAGGATAAAGGGGCTGAGTTTGCAAATCTGAAACAGGGGAATTTGAATATTGAAGACTACGTTGCAAAATTCTCTACATTGCTACGTTTTGCTCCACATGTTGCTGACAGTGATGAGGCTATGGCTGATCAATTTATCAATGGCCTGAGTCCGGATGTTTTTACACTGGTGAATACAAGGCGACCGAATACCTTTGCTGATGCCTTGAACAGTGCCAAGGGAGCGGAAGCTGGTTTGATATAGCAGCGAGGAGCTTCGTATACCGCACAACCTCCAAGACAGTCACAACCTGCAGCTCCGACTCCGCAACAGCAACCTTTTCGATTTGAAGGTGGTAGTAGCAGTGGAAAGAAAGGGTTTTTGCAAGCAAGAGGAAAACATTTTAAGAAGTCTGGGAGCAGTTCTTCGAGTTCCAGTCGTACGAAGCAGAAGTCAGGAGTGTTCTGCAACAGTTGTGGTGGAAATCATCCAACCGATCAGTGCCGAGGTGTATCTGGAAGGTGCCATGTATGCCAACAGACAGGTCATTTTGCAAGGGTGTGTCCTCAGAGAAATACTGGACAGGCAAGAGGTGCAGAGTCATCACGATCAGTGGCTCAACCTGGAATACAGGCCTCTTCTGTTCATTCTTTTCAGCCAGCACATCCACAGCAGCAGACTCGACCAGGTGGAAGTCAAGCAGGCAATCAGCCTCAGAGACAGCAGGCTCATGTCTTTGCTTTGACTGAGGAGCAGGCACAGGGAGCACCTGATGTGATTGCAGGTAACTGTTCTATTTCTGGTTATTCTGCTTATGTGTTGTTTGATACCGGTGCATCCCATACGTTTCTATCTGCCAAATTTGTTGCATTGCATTCTTTGCCTGTTGAGTCATTACCAGTTGTAGTATCTGTGTCTTCTCCTTTGGGGAGGGGTCTTATCTCGATTCAGATAGTAAAGAATTGTGTACTACAGTATGAGGGTAATGAGATTGAGATCGATTGTTTTGTACTTGGTATGTCTGATTTTGATTGTATTATTGGGATTGATATGCTGAATAAGTACAGAGCTACCGTTGATTGCTTTCAGAAGGTAGTGAGATTCAGACCTGAGATGGCTGGAGAATGGAAGTTCTATGGTAAGGGTTCACGTGCTAAGATTCCTCTTATTTCTGTATTATCTATGACCCGACTTTTGCAGAAAGGAGCGGAGGGATTTCTTGTTTATGCAGTGGATTTGTTGAAAACTAGCCCGAACCTGGCTGACTTGCCAGTGGTTAGTGAATTTGCGGACGTCTTTCCGGATGAGATTCCAGGATTACCTCCGTATCGTGAGATTGACTTCAACATTGAACTGGTGCCTGGAATTGCACCGATTTCGAAAGCACCTTATCGAATGGCACCAGTTGAACTGAAAGAATTAAAGGAACAGTTAGAAGATTTACTGGCCAAGGGATACATTCGACCCAGTGTTTCTCCTTGGGGAGCTCCAGTACTGTTTGTTAGGAAAAAAGACGGTTCAATGAGATTATGCATTGACTACCGGCAACTGAACAAGGCTACGGTAAAGAACAAATACCCTTTGCCTCGTATTGATGATTTATTTGATCAGTTGCAGGGTTCTTCTGTGTATTCCAAGATCGATCTGAGATCTGGATACCATCAGCTGAGAGTTAGGGATTCTGATATTCCTAAGACTGCGTTTAGAACCAGGTATGGCCATTATGAGTTTATAGTTATGCCGTTTGGTTTGACGAATGCTCCAGCTGTATTCATGGCTTTGATGAACCGTGTGTTTCAGAAGTATCTCGATGATTTCATGATTATATTTATTGATGATATTCTGATCTATTCCAAGAATCTGATTGATCATGCTGAACATCTGAGAACAGTTTTGAAAACCTTACGAGTCGAGAAGTTGTATGCTAAACTTTTGAAATGTGAGTTTTGGCTGAAACAGGTTGTCTTTCTTGGACATATTATATCTGGAAATGGTATTTCTGTGGATCCAAGTAAAGTTGAAGCAGTGATTAATTGGGCTAGACCGACATCTGTTCCTGAGATCCGGAGTTTTATGGGATTGGCTGGGTATTATCGTCGATTTATCAAAGATTTTTCCAGTATTGCGAAGCCAATTACTCAGTTAACTCAGAAAAATGCTCCTTTTATCTGGTCGGAAGCTTGTGAATCTAGTTTTCTTGAGTTGAAGACACGACTGACCAGTGCACCAGTCTTGACGATTCCTTCAGGTACTGGTGGTTTCACTGTTTACTATGATGCATCTCATCGAGGATTAGGGTGTGTCTTGATGCAGCGAGGACATGTGATTGCTTATGCCTCGAGACAATTGAAGCCTCACGAAACCAGATATCCGATTCATGATCTTGAATTGGCCGCCATCGTATTTGCTTTGAAGATTTGGCGACATTATCTGTATGGGGAGCAGTTTGAGATTTATTCTGATCACAAGAGTCTGAAGTATCTATTTTGACAGTCAGAATTGAATATGAGACAGCGAAGGTGGCTTGATTTTCTTAAAGACTTTGATTGTGAGATTAAGTACTATCCAGGGAAATCGAATGCGGCAGCAGATGCACTTAGTCGAAAGGTATGTTCTTTGTCCTTATCGACGATTGGTGTATCGAATTTGATTGAAGACTGTTGTCTGTCTGGGTTAGTATTTGATACGAATTATCAACCTCTTCGACTCTATCAAATGCAAGCTGAACCAGCTTTATTGGTAAGAATTCGAGATGCACAGAAACTTGATCAGAATATACATAATTCGATTGAGAAAGTCAGATCAGGGCATGTATCTGAATACCGGGTTCGAGATGATCTTCTTTATGTTCACAATCGCCTTGTAGTGCCTGATATTTCTGATGTGCGACAACAACTACTGACAGAGGCGCATTGTAGTCGTTATAGTATTCATCCTGGAGGTAGGAAGATGTATAATGATCTGAAGACTCGATACTGGTGGAAACCAATGAAGTCTGATATCACTGATTTTGTATCTCGGTGTCTGAACTGCCAACAGGTAAAGGCTGAAAGGAAGAAACCGCCTGGCTTGTTACAGAGTTTATCCGTGCCTGAATGGAAATGGGATCATATTTCCATGGATTTCGTGACGAGATTACCTCGATCTTCTAGAGGTTATGATGCTATCTGGGTGATTATCGATAGATTGACGAAGTCTGCGAGTTTTATACCTTATCGTATGACGTACAAACATGATCAGATGGCAGAGATTTATGTCCGTGAAGTTGTCAGATTACATGGTGTGCCGAAGTCTATTGTATCAGATCGTGATCCTCGATTTACATCTCACTTCTGGCATAGCTTACAGAGTGCTTTGGGTACTCAGCTTCGTTTGAGCACAGCTTATCATCCACAAACAGACGGGCAGTCTGAGCGTACCATTCAGACATTGGAGGACATGTTGAGAGCTGTAGTGCTTGATTTTGGCACGAGTTGGCAAGATTCATTACCTCTTTGTGAATTCTCGTGCAACAACAGCTATCAATCGAGTATTGGAATGGCTCCTTTTGAAGCTTTATACGGAAGAAAATGTCGATCTCCTTTGTACTGGGATGATATTTCAGAAGTACCTGACACTGGCCCTGATATGATACGTGATCTGACTGATCAAGTGAAGCTTATTCAGACAAGAATGAAGACAGCTCAAGATAGACAAGCGAAATATGCTAACATTCGACGTCGACCTTTGTCTTTTGATCAGGGGGATCGAGTATTCCTGAAGATTTCTCCTTTCAGAGGTACAGTCAGATTTGGCAAGCAAGGGAAGTTGTCTCCACGCTACATTGGTCCGTATGAAATTCTGGAGAAAATAGGCAATCTTGCCTATCGATTAGCTCTTCCTCATCTGGAATACATGATGTCTTTCATGTATCAATGCTTCGAAAGTATCTTTCTGATGAATCTCATGTACTTCAATGTGATGAAGCTGAACTCGACGAGACTTTGAGTTATTTCGAAAAGCCGATTCAGATTCTTGATCGTAAAGAGAAGCAACTTCGTACGAAGACTATTCCGCTTGTGAAGGTTCAGTGGAGTCGTCATGGTATTACAGAAGCGACTTGGGAGACTGAATCAGATATGAGACAACGATTTCCAGAGTTATTTTCTTGATGTGAGTCTCCTTTAGTTTTCTATTATCTGATATCTGTGATATGATTTGTTGATATTACTAAGATTTCGAGGACGAAGTCGAGTCTTAGTGGGGGAGAATTGTAACGCCCGGAAATATTTAATTTTAATCCGAGAATAATTAATTTGGGAATATTTGGAGTTTGGATTTAAATTCTAATATTCTTAAATTGATTAGGATTGAATTTGAATGAATTGAGTAATTGAGGACTGAATTGCAATTTTTGAACTCTTGAGGGGCTAAAGTGCAAATTGTATTTAATTTATCAGAATAGTGGAGGTTGCTCAGCATGCACGTGTATAATTTACATGACTTATCAGATTTCTCAAAGTTGAAGGAGGAAGAACCGAGAGCAGAATTTCCAAATTTGATCTTCATCTTCAAATCCTTATATCTTGAGCTACGGTTATCCGAATTCGATTCCGAAAGATGTTTTGGAATCCTCTCGACAAGAACTTCGATTTGATGTAAGTTTTTCTGTCTTTCATGTTGGTTTGAGAATTCGAAATGGACAGGGATCAGAAGTTGGAATGAATTTGATGGTTTTGATCTTCTAGCTTTGATGTTCTTGAAGTTTGGTTAAAGAGTGATGTGTATATCATGTCCTTATGATTTCCAGATATGTTTCGATTGATATATACTTGCTGATATGTTGATTTGAGTTGTTGAACATCTGATATGAATGTTAGAAATGATTTAGAGTTGTTCGGGATCGCCGAAGTAATACCGAAATGCCGTCGAACTCTTGAATCGAAATGATTTGCTATTGTTCTTGGAATCTGAAGTTGTTGAACTATTAGCTGATGATTCCTTGTTTGTTATGCTATGATTTCAGTGTGTAAACAGGACAAGTGAACTCGAGAACGTTGAATTCGAAACCGATAGAAGAACACACAAGGTTGGTTGAGTTTCCTTTGAAGTTCTTGTGGAAGGTTGAGTTGATATTGAACAGAATTTGAGTTGTGTTTGGTAATTGATCTTGGACAGAATTGGACAAGCTGAAAGACATCCTAGACATCACATTTGAAAGGTAAAAGTGGACTACAATTTGATTGGGATTACAACTCGAGATGGTTTGTATCGAGTTCCCTCAATTCACATACTTGTTTGTTTAAGTGCTCTTATGTGCTTTCTTTTGATTACTTGAATAAGTTTTTGATATAATGAATGCCCTGATTATGTTACATGTTGCATTCATCTTGATGACTTATTCCTTTGAGTTTGAAATGAACGGACACGTTCGAATAGACGATTTGAGGGATTGTATATGTATGGCCTGGGTGGTTGTTTGAGCCTAGCGTCTGAGCTGCATATATAATGGCTTCAAAGTCTAAAGGAGCAAGATAGTAGCCCCACCTCGATAGGGTGTGTCGGTGGATTAGCTATGATATCTTCTTCTCGGGATCCCAATTGATGAATGATGAAAAGAACCTTGTTTTGAAAGCATGCATTGTATTTATTTCTATATCATGATTGTGATATTGATTATGCATGTTTAGTTGCTTTTACTGGGAAATCTATTTCTCACCGGAGTTATCCGGCTATTGTTTTGTTGTATGTGTCATTGCAATAGGAGGAAGTGGAACCGGGCAAAGGCGGACTTAAAGAACAAGGGATGAAATCGATATAGCGTGAGGATCCGAGTTAGGAGTTATGTGTGCTGTCATGAAGTTTAATGAGTCTTGATCATGATCATGTTAGAAGATACTTGTACCAAGACTTGTAGATGATTGAGTTGTGGCTTTGTTGATGTTTATAGGATTGGAAATATGTTGTAAATCCTTGAATCAACATAAGGTGTCTTGAACTTGATATATGACAATGTTATTGCATGTTATGAGAATTATGATTATGTTGTAAAGCCTTGGAATGGTTTATTCCTAACAATTATAGCATGTTAGAATGCATGTTAGATGTTATGATTGATTAAACCATGTCTAGACTTTGGTAGGACATGATCTTGAATCAATCATAGGCATGATCTCGTTTTTGACAGCAGCTGAGCCATATTTTTTTTTTCTGTTGGTTTGGCTGGCGCACGGGCGAGCTCCTGCTCGCGCGCGCGCGAGCCAAACCAGGGGACCTCGGTCTCATTGGCCGGCGCGCGCGCGAGGGGTGATGCCCGCGCGTGCGCAGTGCAATTTATTTTAAAAAAAAAAAATTTTTTTTTATTCTTTTGTTTAGACTTTGATTATTGTCTAACATGGTTTAATAATGATTAATGAGATTAATGAGAGATTAGAACTCGGGTCTTCACATTGCCCCTTCTTTCACGTCGGCGCAGGGGCGCCCTGCTTTCGCCTAGGAGGGAAAAATATTCCGCCTAAGCGGAAAAAGTTCTGTCCGGGTTTTTCAAATATGCCTACCCGAGCTTCGATTCCCTTTTTTTTTCGTACAAGAAGTCTTAAATATATGAGTAGAGATTATAAAGCTCAAAAACTCGAATTTCGGACATAAATATGGAATACTCAAAAATCTATGCCGATAATGTACCAAATATTGTACTAATTTTGCATGCAAATTCCAACTCTATCACACGTCTTCACAAATTTGAGATCCAACTCTAAACATAAACAATAACTAGCATCTTGTTGCACACATTGCGTGCTAAATAATCTGTTTTTTTTATAATAAAATTATATTCTAATTAAAATTATCAAATAAAATGATTGTACTATATAATAAATACAAAAATTGGGAATAAAAATGGGATAAATAATAATGAAAAAAGAAAAAAATTGAGATAGTGGAGGGAAGCGGTTTATGTTGTGTTTGTTAGTTTGTTTTTTCATATTTATTATATATTTTTGTGGGCATATCAAGATATCAACTAAATGTCTATTACATAATAGTAACTAGTGCAAAATTCACATGCTTTGCATGCGTAAAATAAATTATTTTTTATGTAATTTTTTTAAACCAAAAAATAGATTAAGAGAGAGGTTTTTGAGATAGTGGATAAGAAGATATAATTATGAAATAAAGAATTTTGGTATCCTCAAATTTAGTTACTATAATAGGTTCAACTTTTATATAATAGTATATATAATAGATGTTTAAGATTAAATAATTTCCATATTATTCATTTATATAAATATTTATTTATGTTTTGTATTACTAAAAAATCTCTAATATAACATAAAGTAGAATATTTTTTTATAAAAAAGAATTGCGTGTACCTAGTACCAGATCTCTTCATGTCATAATCGCCTAATCGAATATTTTTTTCTTGAGCACTCGATTTAAGTAATATTTGGGATTGATTCTCGCGATTATTTTTGAGTTTTTTTCTTCATAAAATCACTTTTGAGCTTTTTCTTCACAATAATAGTGACGTCAATTTATTTTTTTAAGAAAAAAATACTGGGAGTATAATACATTTTGGTTTGATGAACTTAAAATTATTTGCCATTAACCAGTATATAGCTTTTAATTTGGAATTAATAGAAACCGAAGGAATAAATCGGTCTGAAATTAGAAGCCAAAAAAAATTAGTCTCCAATTTGGGACATACATGAAAACTCTGTCTATAATTTAGAGACCGAATAGTATAATGGGAGACTTGGTGAAAAATCCCCAACCCCAAACTTAAGTTTAAAATCAGTACCTATGTCATAAATATTTATTCTACACTTCCTGATGCATCTTGAAACTTATTTTTCACTCCCTATTTGGCTTTTTACACTTTTTTTCTTTTAATTTAATTTAATTTAATTAATTTCTCTATCTCCCTTCCTTATTTCCTCCCAAAATTTCTGTGTAACCGGCAAACCCAAATCCCTAACAACAAAAACCCATCCATCACCCAAACCCGCCAACGGAAGGAAACATCGATCTATGTATATGTTTTTACTCGGGCGAAAGAAGTGTTTAAGACATAGATCGATGGCTCACCGATCTGTTGCACCTAGGATGTCAACTGAGAAAAAATTGAGAGACTCATTGAATGAAACAGGTGCGGCCACATAATCTCCTTTCAGGTGCTTTTACCCTTCTTGGTTTACATCTATCAAATTCTGAATATGGGTATTTGAAGTTTTTTATTTTTTTCGTTGGTTTGTAACATTTTAAGTTTTTGAATCGAGAATTTTCTGTTTCACTTAGGTATATCTGAAACCTCTAAAAATAAGTGATTATGGAGATTCTCTTAACAAAATGGGCGTTTGATCGATTGTTATGTTGAAAATACAAAAAGAGGGTCCTTTGTTTTTATTTGTAACGAAATTTGGAAACTTTTTTAGAAAATTCAATTTGTTGTTTCAGATTTTTTAAGATTTATTTTTATTAAAAGTAACTCTCTCATGAACCGAATTGAAGTACCTATTTCACTAGTCAAGTAAAAGTCGGGATAAGTTTATGTCATTTAAACCACGTTTACTGCTCTAAATTTTTTTTGTGTTTATGTAGAACTCTGTAATAATATGCTAGGATGTAGAATAATCGTCTTTGTTGAATTCATTGTATTAAAGGGTTAGGACTTCGAGTTTTGCGGTTGAATCATTTCATGCGATGTGTAGATTGCATATAGTGAATTGCTGTAGTAACCCAGATTCCATGTTAAGATAATAATATGTTAAACACGATTAAGGGTTATTAATTAACCAATTGCAGGGCTTAATCGAAATTAATAAAAAGATATTTTATTATCAAGAGCACAAGTCAAGATCAAGAACACATGGTATGAGAATGAGCTAGGGTTTGATGGATTTGACCATGGGCTCGGGTCGGTCATGAGTGGCTCGGGTAGGTCATGAGTGGCTCGGGTCGGTCATGGTTGAACATCAAGGGCTCGGGCATGGAGCTAGGGCTCGGTCATGTGTATGTGTGTTTGGGCATGTCGAGCTCAGGTCTTTCTCTGGGGGCTCAGGTCGGTCATGATGGTAACCAAGGGAGGGTTCGGCCATGAGAGGCTCAGCCAAGGAAGGACATGGCTCGGGTCGGGACTTGGGTGCTCAAGAAAATGGTGGAGGGCTTAGACTTAAAGGCTCGGCCAAGAGAGTGTATAGCTTGGGTCGGGTCTAGGAGTTCAAGAAAGTGTTGTGCAAGGTCAAGGTAGTGTTTGGTCATGGGAATAGCACATTGTGTTAAGGTCGGGAATGAACATGTGTCTTAACCAAAATTGGTGCATGTATAAGCCCGAGATGTTAGGCGAGGTGTCAAGCATTCAAGTGATGAGATGCTTAGTGTCCTTCCAGATGTCAAGATCTCGTGCATTTTAGTGACACCTGTCCCAGTTCAAACTCTATAAATAGGAGCTGGGGGTTCAGTTATTTTCACATCACTTCCATTTTAATTCATATTTCTGCTCGGGAAGGAGTAGCTCGGGAGCTCGGGAAGGAAGAGCTCGGGGTCGGACCAAGAGACCAGGTCGGGTCAGGCTTTGACCTAGGACAGCTAGGGGTTGTCTTTTTCTAGCTTAGTTCAGACTTCGGTGTTAGGTACATACACATTGAATGAGATTGCCAGCGAGTATACATTTTTATATGTTGCATTTATTTGTCATTATTATATGGCATGATATATGATTTATCATTTTTCATATTCATATGTCATGTGCATATACACGTTGAGCCTATACCTTGTTATACATGATTATAGAGCCGCTCAGCTCTATACTCAATAGTCTGTCACTGAGAGTACCGCGACGGCGGGGACATGTATGTCTGACTACTCTGGTGTACTAGACGAGTGTGGTTGCACCCAAAGGTTGATTCGTGCGGTGGCAGCACTCATGTGGCGCCGGTAGTGAGCATGACTTTTCAGATGACCCTTTACCAGTCATCATGTTGCATGTATCATATACATATGTTTACTCATGTTTATGTACTGGGCGTTAGCGCTCACGTCCTAGTTATTATCTTGGACACCCTATTCCACGGGGCAGGTCGCAGGATGGACGGAGTCGGTAGCTCGAGGCAAGACTAGGGAGCCGGAGATTTTCAGGGGATTTTATACAGCAGGATTTGTTTAGCTGTATAAATGTTTAAGATAGTTTATTTTAAGATTTTCGTTATGGATGTATCACTACAGTATTAGGCCTGGACTTGCTTTTCTAAGCTGATATGTAAATTATGGATTATGTTTCCGCACATTTTACTCTGTTAAGAATTTTGCTGTAATTAAGTTTAATGCATGCTATTAGTTTCCAGTTAGTAGGTGATCCCATGCAGGGTCACAACATTTTTGGTATCAGAGCATGCATAGATTTTGGGATTTAGTCTAGTCTTGAGTATTAAATGCGCATTTGGGATTTTTAATGTGCAATTCTTTTCAGGATATGGCTGACGAGAGTCACGGTAGTGTTGGCCAGGGAGGTGGTCATCATCATCACCATCATCATCATCATGAGGATCGACATCGTCCTCATGAGGGTAGACGTCGCTACTCTATCAATAATTTCATGAAAGTAGGACCGAAACCGTTGGTGGGAGGCGAGAATCCTGAACAAGCAAGAGGTTGTATGTTCAAACTCGAGAGTGCTTTTCGTGCTTTCGATTGCACTGAGGACCAGAAACTGGAAGTTCTAGAATTTGTTCTAGAAGATCGAGCACGCTTATGGTGGGATGCCAAGGCTACTCAGGCACATACAGAGAGAGGACATGTGACTTGGGGGGATTTCTGTCAGCAGTTTCAGAAACTGTATTTTCCTCCTTCAGTTTGCCAGACACGATCTATGGAGTTGCTGACTCTGAGGAAAGGATCAATGACTATTGATCAATATCAGCAATGATTTCTTGATCTGCTACCTTTTAGTCCTCATATCAATGACAGTGACGCGTCCAAGTATGATATCTTTCTGCAAGGTTTGAATCAAGATATCTATTCACAAGTTGTCATCTGTGATGATCCGACATCTTATGAGACTTTGGTGAACCGTTGCCGTCATGTGGAGAACTGCATCAGGCGGGCACATTTTATGATGCCAGGACAGCCTGGTGGATCTCTTGGGCCTAGGGCTCAATCTGTTGTGCAATTTGGACCTATGTCTTCTTCTACTAATACTTCGTCTGGTTCTCGTGGTTCACGAGGTACATTCCGTTTTGGGAAAAAGAAGAAGAAGAAGGAGGAATTTTGCAGCCACTGTGGTGGGAAGCATCCTGCAGCTTCTTGTCGGAAGGCTACTGGTGCTTGTTATATTTGTGGTGAGCAGGGACATCTGCGGAGAGATTGTCCTCAGCACATGGGTTCTGCTAGTAGATCGGGATCACAGGTTGGATCTCAAGCTTTTACTTTTCCACGTCAGCAGATAGCACCACAAAGTTCTTCTGGTTATTGTCCACAGACTCAAGGGCAGATGTTTGCTCTGTCTCGGGAGCAGGCTATTGAGGGAAGCGATCGCATGTTGGCAGGTACCTTTTTGTTATGTGGTATTCCTGCACTTGTTTTAATTGATATTGGAGAATCGCATTCCTTTATTTCTAGTCGCTTCGTTAAGAGACATAGATTACCTTATGTATCATTAGATATGGATTTAGTTGTATCTACTCTGCTAGAGCATGGGGTAATAACTAAGCGTCTAGTGATGGGTTGCCTTCTAGAGTTTGAGGGTCATGTGTTATCGGCTAATTTGATGATTTTAGCGATGGCAGATTTTGACTGTATTTTGGGAATAGATACGCTGACATTGTATCACGCTACTGTGGATTGTTATCAGCGTCTGGTACAATTTCATCCGGATGAGGGTGATAGCTGGTACTTTTATGGTGAGGGTGCGCGACCTCCGATGCCACTTGTATCGGCTCTAAAGGCATGTCATGTCTTAGAGTCAGGTGGGGAGGGCTACCTCATTTATGCAGTTGATATGTCCACGAGTAGTCCGTGTATCGATCAGTTACCGGTTGTCAATGAATTTCCTGATATATTCCCTGATGAGATTCCTGGTTTTTCTTCGGTTTGAGAGGTTGAATTTGGTATTGATCTAGTACCAGGAACTACGCCTATATCTCGAGCACCTTATCGTCTGGCACCGTCAGAGATGAGGAAATTAAAACAGCAGTTGCAGGATCTGCTTGATAAGGGATATATTCGTCCGAGTGTTTCTCCGTGGGGAGCACCTGTGTTGTTTGTCAAGAAGAAGGATGGATCGATGCGGTTGTGTATTGATTACAGTCAGTTGAATCATGTCACCATCAAGAATAAGTATCCTTTGCCACAAATTGATGATCTGTTCGATCAACTACAGGGTACTTCTATTTACTCCAAGATAGATCTGAGATCTGGATACCACCAGATGAGGGTACGAGACTCAGATATTTCTATGACTGCTTTCAGAACCAGATATGAGCATTATGAATTTTGGTAATGCCATTCGGTTTGACGAATGCACCGGCAGTCTTTATGAATCTGATGAATCAGGTATTTCGAGAATATCTGGATAGATTTGTCATTGTCTTCATTGATGATATTCTTGTCTACTCTCTTGAAAAGAATGAGCATGCACAACATCTGAAGATTGTTTTACAGACGTTACGAGATAAGCAGCTGTATGCCGAATTGATCAAGTGTGAATTCTGGCTTGATCGGGTAGTATTTCTCGGTCATGTGATTTCTAGTGAAGGAATATCTGTTGATCCTAGTAAGATAGAGGCAGTGCTGAACTGTTCTCGTCCGACGACGGTTGCTGAGATTCGAAGTTTCTTAGGTCTAGCGGGATATTACTGTAGGTTCATCAAGAATTTTGCACAGTTGTCCAGGCCTTTGACTCAGCTTAGTTGAAAAGATGTTACCTTCATATGGTCCTCGGATTGTGAGGAGTCATTTCACGAGCTGCGTAGACATCTTACTACTGCACCTGTTCTAGCTCTACCTTCTGGATCGGGAGGTTATGTTATCTATACTGATGCCTCTGGTCAGGGGTTGGGATGTGTTCTGACATAGCATGAACATGTTATTGCCTATGCTTCTCGACAGTTAAAGACGCATGAGGTGAATTATCCAGTGCATGTTCTTGAGTTAGCCGCCATTGTATTTGCGCTCAAGATTTGGAGGCATTATCTTTATGGCGAGAATTTTGAGATATTCACGGATCACAAGATTCTAAAATATTTATTCACTAAGGCGGAGTTGAATATGCGACAGAGACGCTGGATGGATCTCCTGAAGGACTATGATTGTGAAATCAAATATCATCCAGGTTCTGCTAATCTTACTGTTGATGCCTTGAGTCAGCAGGTGATACTTTCTGCATTTCAAACTAGTGATATATCTCATATAGTTTTGGAATGCTGTTCATTGAGTTTTACACTCAAGAACAAGAAAGGAAGAAATGGGATTCGTTTGTATACTATTTTGTCTGAGTCAACATTGTATTCTCGGATTAGACATGCTCAGATATCTGATGTTAAAACTCAGCGGTTGGCACGTCTGGCCAATGGAGTTAATACATCTGGATTCCATTATCAGGCAGATGGTTTATTGTGCTTATAGAATCGAGTGGTTGTACCTGATGTTGCGGAGCTAAAGAATGATCATCTTTCTCAAGCTCACAGGAGTCGATTGTCAATTCATCCTGAAAGCATGAAAATGTATAAGGACTTGCGAACTAGATTTTGGTGGAAAGGGATGAAGCGGAGTGTATATCAATTTGTTTCTCGATATCTGGTTTGTCAACAGGTCAAGGCTGAACATCGATGACCAGGTGGATTACTTCAGAATCTTGAGATTCTCGAATGGAAGTGGGAGCACGTGACTATGGATTTTGTCACCCACTTGCCTATGACTTCACGTCAGTGTGATGCTATTTGGGTTGTCGTTGACCATTTGACGAAATCAGCACACTTTATTCCTTACAACCGGGAGTATTCTTATGATTGCATGGAACACTTATATATCCAGGAGATAGTGCGATTGCATGTGTAGTAGCCCGTACCCTAATTGAGTAATTAAAGGATTAATGCTAATTAATTGAATTGGGTATTGAACGGATCGGAAGCTCCGAAGGCACGATCGGAAGCTCCGAACAGGATCGGAAGCTCCGATGAGCGATTGGAGGCACCGATGTTATTACGTCAGGCATGACGTGTGGTTGGATCGGAAGCTCCGATCAGGACCGGAGGCTCCGATCACCCCTATCCGGAGTCTACAAGTGATATTTTGACACGTGGCAGATCAGGATCTTCGGAAGCTCCGATGGCAGGATCGGACGTTCCGATCGGGGTTCGGACGTTCCGATCAAGGATCGGAAGTTCTGATCGTTGTCTATAAATAGAAGGCTGAGGCTTCACTTTCAATTGCCAATTCCGAGTTCTCCTTTCGATTCTAGTCCTTTTGGAGCTGTTCTAGTCTTCTTAGGCTTGGTCCGGAGGTCGGCGGGGCGTTCGGTAGTCGTAGCGGAGTCGTGCCCAAGTTCTGGAGGCATCGACATCAAAGGGCTAACGACGGACGAAGGTATAGCTTTGCTCCCTATAAATATTTAGGAGTATGCAATAGCTTAGTTAAGGCTTTTAGAGCACTTTAATGATAGTAGTATCATTTGGCAGTGTAGAGCAGACTACAGGCGTGGACCTAGAGTTGGTAGAGCTTGCACTGTTTTGAGGTACGAAAGTACTGTTTGAGATATCCTGACTGAGTATGCATGTATTATGTGACTGCATGATTTATATGCCATGATATTATGCTGCATCCATTTGCATCTTGCTGTATCTCCTTCGAGATGTCTGTAGTAGGGTTGTACCCTATCCTGTTAGTGGATGGACTTCCATCGATTTGGGTCCGGCGTTTCCACGGTTATCTCGGTATGGGAGCCACCTCCTGAAGCGACGGCACATCGTGCTACATACCAGGGCCCGGTCTGTCTCTGTTATCTGATCCTTGACCTCGAGTCTATAGGGAGTTCACTTTGCATGCATGTATACTCATACTCTCGCACTGAGCGTTTTATGCTCACGTCTCGTACTCTGTATTTTCTGGACACCCTATTCCATGGGGCAGGTTTGCGATTGGACTAGGAGGGTGGATCCAGGAGGGGCTAGTCAGTGGTTGGCCAGCTGGAACTTCGCTTAGGTTTTATTACTGTTGTTTGGGTTTATACAGCTATTCGATTTGGTTGTATATTATTGAATAAATTACAGATTCCTTTACTTGGGGTTGTAAACTATTTTATGGTTTCCGCAGTTTTATTCTGATATCTATTTAATTAAGTTAATTGCATGCATAAGTTCTGTTTAGTAGGTGATCCGGGTAAGGGTCACTACATTTATGGTATCAGAGCATGCAAAAGATTTCTTGGGATTTAGTCTCATATTGAGGTATTTTTGTAGATGTCAAATCGTGACGACCAGAGTTCTCATGGCAGTGTTGGTGGGCGTTGGGGTGATGCCGACCGGGAGCCTCGTCAAGAACGGCGTCATCATCACCATGACGACGAGCGTTTCACTGTGCGTCGATTCTTAGCTATGGGTCCTAAGCCCTTAGTTGGAGGTGAGTCTCCGGAGGATGCGGAGAACTGGTTAGACCGCATGGAGACGACTTTTCAGACTTTCCAATGCACCGATGAGCAGAAGGTGGAGACTCTTGGCTATCTTCTGGATGGGCGTGCGCGCAGGTGGTGGAGGTTTACTTCTGCACCTTTTGTTGCGGCGAGAGGAGTGGCCACCTGGGCCGAGTTCCGCACAGCTTTCCAAAAGCGGTATTTTCCTCCTGCACTCCGACAGTCGAAGGCAGGCGAGCTACTGAGTCTGCGATAGGGAACCATGTCTATTGATGAGTATCAGCAGAGGTTCTTTGATCTGCTATCCTACTGCCCCGAGATTGCTGATAGCTCAGAGATGAAGTATAATCTGTTCCTTCAGGGCCTTAACCCTGAGATCCATGACCGTGTGGCGGTTGGCGACGACATGTCCTACGAGGGTTTGGTGAGCCGTTG
The DNA here is from genome assembly GCF_033568475.1 of Henckelia pumila. Lineage (NCBI taxonomy): Eukaryota > Viridiplantae > Streptophyta > Magnoliopsida > Lamiales > Gesneriaceae > Henckelia > Henckelia pumila. The sequence continues at coordinate 69,651,099 of NC_133122.1, forward strand.
TCATCAGGCAGAGGACAGCATTCGGCGGAACAAGTCTTTCCCTCAGTCGAGGCCTGCTAGTTCTTTGGGTCCCCGTGCCCAAACTTTCAAGAAGTCAGGATCTTCTTCTTCCTCTGGTTCTGGAGGTGTCGTCCGTTTCGATAAGAAGGACAAGTGTGATCACTGTGGGAAGAACCATCCATCCGACAAGTGCCGTAGAGCTTCTGGAGCTTGTTTCCGTTGTGGAGAGACTGGTCATATCCGGAGGGATTGTCCACTGTCTGGGGGAGGCGGTTCTGGTTCTGGTTCAGGATCTGGTTCCCAGGCCACCGTTCAGCAGAGGTCGCAGGGACAGTCTGCTGGGAGTTCTCATTTGAGGCCACGAGCTTCTGGCCAGGTGTTTGCCCTGAGACATGATCAGGCTGTGGAGGAGAATGAGAAAGTCATCGCAGGTACATTTCTGCTTTATGGTATACCTGCTCTTGTACTTATTGACACTGGTGCATCTCATTCCTTTATTTCTGCACGTTTTGTTAAGAGGCATAAGTTACCATGCATTGCACTAGACGTAGTGATGTCGGTTTCTACTCCGACGGGCCAATCTGCTTTGGCTAAGCGTCTAGTGATGGGTTGCCCTTTAGAGTTCGAAGGGAAAGTTCTGTTAGCGAATCTCATGGTCCTGGCGATGGACGACTTTGATTGCATTCTGGGAATAGATGTGCTGACTACCTATCGAGCTTTAGTGGACTGCTATCAGAGATTAGTACGCTTTCATCCGGAAGGGAGTGAGAGTTGGTTTTTCTATGGTGAGGGAGCGCGACCCCCGATGCCTTTGGTATCAGCTTTGAGAGCCTGTCGAGCTCTGGAGTCTGGCGGGGAAGGCTACCTTATCTATGCAGTTGATTTGTCCGCTGAGAGTATGGGGATAGAGAGCATTCCTGTTGTGGATGAATTTCCAGATGTGTTTCCTGATGAGATTCCGGGTTTTCCTCCTGCTATGGAAGTCGAGTTTGGCATAGAGTTGATGTCGGGTACTTCGCCTATTTCTAGAGCACCGTATCGTCTGGCTCCGTCAGAGATGCGTGAGTTGAAGAATCAGCTACAGGATCTTTTAGACAAGGGGTACATTCGTCCTAGTGTGTCTCCTTGGGGAGCTCCTGTTCTCTTCGTAAAAAAGAAGGATGGGTCGATGCGGCTGTGCATTGACTATCGGCAGCTGAATCGAGTCACTGTGAAGAACAAGTATCCGTTGCCTCGTATTGATGACTTGTTTGATCAGCTGCAGGGCACGTCAGTTTACTCCAAGATTGACTTGAGATCTGGGTATCATCAGTTGAGAGTCCGTGATCAGGATGTAGCCAAGACTGCATTCCGTACTCGCTATGGGCATTACGAGTTCCTAGTGATGCCATTTGGTTTGACTAATGCGCCGGCTATATTCATGGATTTGATGAACCGTGTCTTCAGGGAGTATTTGGACAAGTTTGTCGTGGTCTTCATTGACGACATCTTGGTGTATTCGCGTAATACGGAAGAGCATGTTTCTCACTTGCGGATGGTACTGCAGACTCTTCGAGATGAGCAATTGTACGCCAAGCTGAGCAAGTGTGAGTTCTGGATGGATAGAGTGGTTTTTCTTGGCCATATCATATCCAGGGAGGGGATTTCTGTTGATCCAAGTAAGATTGAAGCGGTACTTAATTGGTCGCGTCCGACGACAGTTGCTGAGATCCGTAGTTTTCTGGGTCTAGCAGGGTATTATCGTCGCTTCATTCTGAACTTTTCTCAATTAGCTCGACCGTTGACGCAGCTTACCCGCAAGGGTGTGGATTTCGAGTGGTCCTCCGAGTGCGAGGAGAATTTCCGTGAGCTTCGACGGCGGTTGACTTCTGCGCCGGTGTTGTCATTACCATCAGGATCTGGAGGGTATGTAGTTTACACGGATGCTTCTCTTCAGGGGTTAGGCTGTGTCCTGACTCAGAATGGGCATGTGATCGCATACGCTTCTAGACAGCTGAAGCTTCACGAGGACAACTACCCAGTCCATGATTTGGAGTTAGCAGCCATTGTGTTCGCTTTGAAGATCTGGCGTCATTATCTTTATGGCGAGAAATTTGAGATCTTCACCGACCATAAGAGTCTCAAGTATTTGTTCACTCAGGCAGAATTGAACATGAGACAGAGATGTTGGATGGACTTGCTTAAGGACTATGATTGCGAGATTAAGTACCATCCGGGAGCTGCTAATCTTACCGCTGATGCTTTGAGTCGCAAGGTGCGACTATCCGCACTTCAGACTTGTTCGATGTCTAGTGCGATCAGTGACTGTTGTACTTCAGGTTTTACCTTCAAGCATAAGAAAGGTATGCAGAGTATCCAGATGTTTGCGATATTATCTGAGCCAGCCTTGTATTCGCGGATCCGAGATGCTCAGATGTCTGATTCAAAAACCCAGCGTTTAGCTCGTCTAGCTAACGAGGGTAGCTCGTCTGGATTTCATTATCAGTCAGATGGCTTTCTGTGTTTGTCTGGTAGGCTTGTGATTCCACAGGATGAAGAGTTGCGAGAGGAGATTTTATCTCAGGCACATCGCACTAAGTTGAGTATTCATCCTGGGAGCAACAAGATGTACAAGGATCTACGTACTCGTTTCTGGTGGAGGGGAATGAAACACAGTGTTTATCAGTTTGTTTCGAGATGTTTGGTGTGTCAACAGGTCAAGGCAGAGCACCGACGACCTGGAGGATTGCTTCACAGTCTGCCTATCCTGAATGGAAATGGGAGTTTATCACTATGGACTTTGTGACCCATTTGTCGGTATCCCCGAGGAACTGTGATGCTATCTGGGTGGTGGTGGACCGAATCACCAAGTCAGCGCATTTCATTGACTATAGCCGAGAGTACTCTGTGGATCGCATGGCACGGATGTACATTCAGGAGATCGTCCGACTTCATGGAGTGCCTGTGAGCATTGTCAGCGATCGGGACCCCAGGTTTACTTCTAGATTCTGGGGGAGTGTTCAGCGTGCGATGGGTACTACTCTCAGTTTGAGTACAGCCTATCATCCGGAGACTGATGGTCAATCAGAGCGCACTATCCGTACGTTAGAGGATATGCTTAGAGCGTGCGTCATGGATTTTGGTTCAGCCTGGCAGGATCATTTGTCGTTGATCGAGTTCGCTTACAACAACAGCTACCATACTAGTATTGGGATGGCACCTTTTGAGGCGTTGTACGGGCGACGCTGTCGTACTCCACTCTTCTGGGAAGAAGTGGGGGAGAGACAGGCTGAGGGACCGGAATTTATCCAGCAGGCGATAGACATTGTTAATCAGATCAAGAAACGGATTAAGACTGCACAGGATCGTCAGGCCAGCTACGCTAATATCAAGCGTAGGCCTTTGCAGTTCAAGGTCGGGGAGAAAGTGTTTCTGAGAGTGTCACCTTTCCGCAAGATTCTCAGATTTGGCCTTAAGGGCAAGTTGTCTCCCAGATTTATCGGTCCGTTTGAGATCTTGGAGAGTATTGGCGATTTGGCTTATCGACTAGCTTTGCCACCGCATCTGTCCAGTATTCACGACGTGTTCCACATATCTCTGTTGCGACGGTATGTGGCGGATGAATCTCATATTCTGCAGCGGTCTGAGGTTCAGGTAGACAAGGATTTGACTTATGTTGAGAAACCTCTTCGTATCCTGGATTATAAGGATAAGGTTTTACGGAACAAAGTCATTCCTTTGGTTTTAGTTCAGTGGCAGCGCCGAGGCACTGAGGAAGCTACTTGGGAGCTTGAGGACAGGATGCGTAAAGACCATCCTGAGTTGTTTTGATTTCATTCTTTAAAGATGTATTCAGTTGCAAACTCTGTAAACGTTTGATTTGAATAAAGAATGTTTCTAATTTCTGTATTTGCATTCGGTACTTAAGATCTGATTTCGAGGACGAAATATCTTAAGTGGGGGAGAATGTAGTAGCCCGTACCCTAATTGAGTAATTAAAGGATTAATGCTAATTAATTGAATTGGGTATTGAACGGTTCGGAAGCTCCGAAGGCACGATCGGAAGCTCCGAACAGGATCGGAAGCTCCGATGAGCGATCGGAGGCACCGATGTTATTACGTCAGGCATGACGTGTGGTTGGATCGGAAGCTCCGATCAGGACCGGAGGCTCCGATCACCCCTATCCGGAGTCAACAAGTGATATTTTGACACGTGGCAGATCAGGATCTTCGGAAGCTCCGATGGCAGGATCGGACGTTCCGATCGGGGTTCGGACGTTCCGATCAAGGATCGGAAGTTCCGATCGTTGTCTATAAATAGAAGGCCGAGGCTTCACTTTCAATTGCCAATTCCGAGTTCTCCTTTCGATTCTAGTCCTTTTGGAGCTGTTCTAGTCTTCTTAGGCTTGGTCTGGAGGTCGGCGGGGCGTTCGGTAGTCGTAGCGGAGTCGTGCCCAAGTTCTGGAGGCATCGACATCAAAGGGCTAACGACGGACGAAGGTATAGCTTTGCTCCCTATAAATATTTAGGAGTATGCAATAGCTTAGTTAAGGCTTTTAGAGCACTTTAATGATAGTAGTATCATTTGGCAGTGTAGAGCAGACTACAGGCGTGGACCTAGAGTTGGTAGAGCTTGCACTGTTTTGAGGTACGAAAGTACTGTTCGAGATATCCTGACTGAGTATGCATGTATTATGTGACTGCATGATTTATATGCCATGATATTATGCTGCATCCATTTGCATCTTGCTGTATCTCCTTCGAGATGTCTGTAGTAGGGTTGTACCCTATCCTGTTAGTGGATGGACTTCCATCGATTTGGGTCCGGCGTTTCCACGGTTATCTTGGTATGGGAGCCACCTCCTGAAGCGACGGCACAGCGTGCTACATACCAGGGCCCGGTCTGTCTCTGTTATCTGATCCTTGACCTCGAGTCTATAGGGAGTTCACTTTACATGCATGTATACTCATACTCTCGCACTGAGCGTTTTATGCTCACGTCTCGTACTCTGTATTTTCTGGACACCCTATTCCATGGGGCAGGTTTGCGATTGGACGAGGAGGGTGGATCTAGGAGGGGCTAGTCAGTGGTTGGCCAGCTGGAACTTCGCTTAGGTTTTATTACTGTTGTTTGGGTTTATACAGCTATTCGATTTGGTTGTATATTATTGAATAAATTACAGATTCCTTTACTTGGGGTTGTAAACTATTTTATGGTTTCCGCAGTTTTATTCTGATATCTGTTTAATTAAGTTAATTGCATGCATAAGTTCTGTTTAGTAGGTGATCCGGGTAAGGGTCACTACAGCATGGGATTCCAGTGAGTATAGTCAGTGATGGAGACCCACGATTTACCTCACATTTTTGGGGTAGTTTTCAGCAGGCGTTGGGTATCACTCTGAGTTTGAGCACTGCATATCATCCGAAGACTGACGGGTAGTTGGAGCGGACTATTCATACGTTGGAGGATATGCTACGTTCTTCTGTCATGGACTTTGGCTTATCTTGGCAGGATCAGTTACCTTTGATTGAATTTTCCTACAATAACAGTTATCATCGTAGTATTGATATGGCACCTTTCGAGACACTGTATGGTTGACGGTGTCGTACTCCGTTATTTTGGGATGAGGTAGGAGAACGACAAGTCAAGGGTCCTGAGTTGGTGCAGCAAATTGTAGACAAGGTAGATTTGATCAAGCGGAGCATCAAAGCTGCCCAAGATAGACAAGCTAGTTATGCTAATATTCATCGCAGGCCATTGCAGTTCGAGCCTGGTGAATATGTGTTTCAGCGAGTATCACCTTTCAGGAAGGTGATGAGGTTCGGTGTGAAAGGCAAGTTGTCACCTTGTTTCATTGGGCCTTTCCAGATACTGGAAAAGATCGGAGATGTGGAATATCGTTTGGCCTTACCGCCATATCTTTCCAGTATACATGATGTTTTTCATGTGTCGTTACTTTGACAGTACATAGCTGATGAATCTCATGTTATTCAACCTACTGATGTTCAGCTAGAGCCAGATCTGTCATATGTCGAACGACCACTCTTTATCCTAGACAGGAAGGAGAAAGTGCTTTGGAACAAGACTATACCACTTGTGATGGTAGAGTGGCAGCACCGAGGTGTTGAAGAAGCAACTTGGGAAACCGAGAGCCGTATGAGAGCAGAATATCCTGAGTTGTTTGCTTTGTACTTTTGATTACCATGTAAAGATGTAATTACAGTTGTTGTAATAAAACATGATTTAAGGTTTCATATTGTTATCTTGATTGGTCTAAATTGATTGGTCTTTAGATTTTATTTCGCGGACAAAATATCTAAAGGTGGGGAGAATGTAGTAACCCAGATTACATGTTAAGATAATAATATGTTAAACATGATTAAGGGTTATTAATTAACCAATTGCAGGGCTTAATCAAAATTAATAAAAAGATATTTTATCATCAAGAGCACAAGTCAAGATCAAGAACACATGGTATGAGAATGAGCTAGGGTTTGATGTATTTTACCATGGGCTCGGGTATGTCATGAGTGGCTCGGGTCGGTCATGGTTGAGCATCAAGGGCTCGGGCATGGAGCTAGGTCTCTGTCATGTGTACGTGTGTTTGGGCATGTCGAGCTCGGGTATTTCTCTGGGGGCTCAGGTCGGTCATGATGGTAACCAAGGGAGGGTTCGGCCATGAGGGGCTCATCCAAGGAAGGACATGGCTCGGGTCGGGACTTGGGTTCTCAAGAAAATGGTGGAGGGCTTGGACTTAAAGGCTCGGCCAAGAGAGTGTGTAGCTTGGGTCGGGTCTAGGAGTTCAAGAAAGTGTTGTGCAAGGTCAAGGTGTGTTCGGTCATGGAAAGAGCACATTGTGTTAAGGTCGAGAATGAACACGTGTCTTAACCAAAATTGGTGCATGTATAAGCCCGAGCTGTTAGGCGAGGTGTCAAGCATTCAAGTGATGAGATGCTTAGTGTCCTTCCAGATGTCAAGATCTCGTGCATTTCAGTGACACCTGTCCTAGTTCAAACTCTATAAATAGGAGCTGGGGGTTCAGTTATTTTCACATCACTTCCATCTTAATTCATATTTTTACTTGGGAAGGGGTAGCTCGGGAGCTCGGGAAGGAAGATCTCGGGGTCGGACCAAGAGACCAGGTCGGGTCGGGTTTGAGACCAGGTCGGGTCGGGCTTTGACTTAGGACAGCTAGGGGTTGTCTTTTTCTAACTTAGTTCAGACTTTGGTGTTAGGTACATACACATTGACTGAGATTGCCAACGAGTATACATGTTTATATGTTGCATTTATTTGGCATTATTATATGGCATGATATATGATTTATCTTTTTCCATATTCATATGTCATGTGCATATACACGTTGAGCCTATACCTTGTTATACCTGATTATAGAGCCACTCAGCTCTATACTCAATAGTCTGCCACTGAGAGTACCGCGACGGCGGGGACATGTATGTCTGACTAATCTGGTGTACTAGATGAGTGTGGTTGCATCCAGAGGTTGATCCGTGTGGTGGCAGCACTCATGTGGCGCAGGTACTGAGCATGACTTTTCAGATGACCCTTTACCAGTCATCATGTTGCATGCATCATATACATATGTTTACTCATATTTATGTACTGGGCGTTAGCACTGACGTCTTAGTTATTATCTTGGACACCCTATTCCACGGGGCAGGTCGCAGGATGGACGAAGCCGGTAGCTTGAGGTAAGACTAGGTAGCCGAAGCTTTTCAGGGGATTTTATACAGTAGGATTTGTTTAGCTGTATAAATGTTTAAGACAGTTTATTTTAAGCTTTTCGTTATGGTTGTATAACTACAGTATTAGGCATGGACTTTCTTTTCTAAACTGATATGTAAATTGTGGATTATGTTTTCGCACATTTTACTCTATTAAGAATTTTGCTGTAATTAAGTTTAATGCATGCTATTAGTTGTCACTTAGTAGGTGTTCCCATGAAGGGTCACTACAATTGTTAAAACTCAAAATGATACTTGAATATCCCAGTGTTGTGATCCTTAATTAATTTCGTTGAATTTACCTTTTTTTTCCCTTAAACTGAATTAGAGTAGTTTATATTGTTTTTCAATTTTTGTAATACACACAAATCTTACCTTTATTTTTCTTCTTGAAGCCGATTTTGTTTCCTTTTCCCCTTCTTCTGACAGTTATTATTGTTGTAATTTTTAATGGGTTCTTGTTATTTTGGTTTGAAATCGACTACGATGGCGTGTGTTTTATGGTTACTGCTATATTGATAGTCGTGTTGCTCATTGGGGCGGTGATTTGCATTTTAGTTGATTGGTATTTGGTGAATGTGATTGTGGTTTTGAATCAAATTGGGGGTTTGCGCCATTGAAGATGAACACATATTTAAGGAAGGGGATGAAAGAAGTTTGAATTTCCATGAAACAGTGTATTATATATACTTGGATGAAATCTAAAATTTTTCCTGAAATTAGAATCAAAATCATATACATAAATTATTTGTAAAATTTTTGTTTGTTTTTGCGCTTATTCGTTCACTTTGTTTCGAATTCTATTCAGCATATGTTGGTTTTTTCTATTTATGGCGGTTTTTTTCCTCAAATATTTCTTGTTTTTAATGAAATTGTGATGATCTGTTTTCGACACGTACTGATTTTTGTTTGAATTATACTGATTTTGAAGCAGTGCATGATAATCCGATGAAATCTATTAAATTATGATGTTTTTCGTTATGACTTATTGCACATTGTTTTATTTTTTTTATTTAGAAATGGTTCGAAAACGAGTAGGATCTGAGATGAAAGCTAGTACCCCGGAGGCCCTATGAGGCACCAAGCCGTTGATATGCTTCTGTATTTTGGGAAGGACTAAGGGAAATGAGAATGGAGTGAATAATTTTGTTGGTGTATTTTGTACTGTACTTTGATCATATGGATAACTATGATGATGAAATTGGTACTGTATTTTGTTAGAATTGATGTTTAATTTTTATTTATAACTATGTTAATGAAGGTGGTACTCTGTTTCGGTGAAATTTATGTTTGATATTCATTTATAACTATGTTGATGAAGTTGGATGTTTAATTTTGATAGAATGGATTTTTAATTCTCATACCATAATTAGATGTATCGTTATACTTCATTTCCAAGCAAATGTACTACGTATAGTTATAAATAGTACTGTGTCTCTGACCAAGCACCAACACTACAATGTAAAACATGTATGGAAGATGTGCCAAATTTAACAAATTATCATGCCACAATTAGACGTTATTATACTTTATTTTCAAGAAAAAGTACTATGTATCATTACAAATGGTACTGCATTTTTTATCATGCACCAACACCACAATGTAAAACATGTACGGAAGATATACCAAATTTAACAGATTCTCATACCACGATTAGAGGTTATTATACTTCATTTTCAAGTAAACGTACTACGTATCAATACAAATGATATTGTGTTTTTTAACCACGCACCAACACCACAATGTAAAACATGTATAGAAGATGTATCAAATTTAACAAATTCTTATACCACAATTAGAGATTATTATACTTCATTTTCAAGCAAACGTACTACGTATCAATACAAATGGTGTTGCGTTTTTGAACTACGCACCAACACCATAATGTAAAACATGTATGGAAGATGTAGCGAATTTAACACATTTTCATACCACAATTAGAGGTTGTTATACTTCATTTTCAAGCAAAGGTACTACGTATCAATACAAATGGTATTGCTTTTCTGACCACGCAACAACACCAAAATGTAAAATATGTATGAAAGATGTACCAAATATAACAAAATCTCATACCACAATTTGATGTTATTATACTTTATTTGCTAGCTAAAGTACTACCTATAGATATAAATGGAATTGCGTTTCTGACCACGCACCAATACCACAATGTAAAACATGTATGGAAGATGTACCAAATTTAACAAATTCTCATACCAAAATTAGATGTTATTATACTTTATTTTTAAGAAAAGGTACTAAGTATCAATACAAATGGTACTGTGTCTCTGACTACACACCAATACCACAATGTAAAACATGTATGGAATATGTATCAAATTTAGCACATTATCATACCACAATTAGACATTATTATACTTTATTTGATAGCTAAAGTACTACGTATAGATATAAATGGTACCGCGTTGCTGACCACTTCTTTTCCAAGCTAAAGTATTTTGATTTATACTACCAAATTAGACATTTGATGTGTAAAAATGTGTTAATCACCATTGATAATACAAAATTAGGACATTGGATGCATAGATAGAGTTGATTTAACCATATATGTTACAAACATATACAATGGATACATATAATGCTACTAAATTAGACATTAGAATGCATAAACATATTATAATCATGATTGTTACTAAAAATTTAGACATTTTATGAGTGAAAATGTTTTAATCACCATTGATGTTACAAAATTAGGACATTGGATGCATAGATAAAGTTGTTTTAACCATAGATGTTACAAACATAAACAATGGATACATATACATGTGTTTTGATAATCACCATATGTGCTACCAAAATTAGACATTAGGATTCATAAACATGTGTCAATCATCATTGAATCACGCACTTGATGCATAAACATTTGTTAATTACTAGTCATTGATCTCCCTTCTTGTAATGCATATACACAGTAAGAATGAAGATGTACCAAATTTAACAAATTCTCATACCACAGTTAGACGTTATTATACTTAATTTTCAAACACAAGTATTATGTATCGTTACAAATGGTACTGCATTTCTGAACCACGCACCAACACCATAATGTAAAACATTTATGGAAGATGTACCAAATTTTAAAAAAACCTCATACCACAAAAACATTATTATAATTCAATTTTAAATAAACGTACTACGTATCGATACAAATGGTACTGCGTTTCTGACCACGCACCAACACCACAATGTAAAACATGTATGGAAGATGTACCAAATTTAACAAATTCTCATACCACAATTATACGTTATTATACTTTATTTGCTAGCTAAATTACTACGTACCACTTCATTTGCAAGCTAAAGTATTTTGCTTGATACTACAAAATTAGACATTTGATGTGTAAACATGTGTTAATCACCATTGATATAAAATCCGCATGAATATGTGGTACTATTTCATGTTTTATTATGTATTACTTATGTCTTTATTTGTGGTACACTCTAGCTAAATTTTGGTAACAATAATAAGCAATGTGTGGTACTTTGAACACATGTATGAGTTAGTGATCTTTGTTCTTGTGTGGTATTAGTAGTACAAAACGTCTTACAAATTAGTACTTATGTCTTGCTATGTGGTACACAATAGCTTAATTGTGGTACAATAATACCCAATGTGAGGCACCATGAACATTTGTATGATTTAGTGGTTTTTGTTCTTGTAAGGTATTAGCGGTACAAAATATCTTATTATGTAGTACTTATTTCTTTATTTGTGATATATATTAGCTTAACTGTGGTATCAATAATACCTAATATGTGGTACCATAAACACATGTATTGGTTAGTGGTCTTTGTTCTTGGATGATATTAGCAGTAAAAATGGTCTTACTAGGTAGTACTTATGTATCAATAAATACCATGTGTGGTACTACAAACACATGTATCAGTTAGAGTTTTCATTCTTATACGACATTAGTTCTATTAACTACTATGCCTTTTGTTAGTAGTCCCGTTTAGCTTATCCATGGGTTGAGTTTGTTTGTCGTGTTTTCGTTACCATGACATTGTAATAGAACTTAAGTAGTTTTTTTTAGCTTAATTAGCACTACTTTTGCTTCACCCAATACTCATATCATCAAAACAATGCTATACTACATGTGGCTAAACCAAACAATACGAAGCTATGATGAATAATACAAGTACTACAGTTACATGCACCCGGTACTAATATCATGATTAAAATAATGCTACTTCTAGAATAATATTAGTACTACATGTGGTTTAGCCAAAAAATTAAACACCAAAGCCATCAAGATAGAACCAAATAACACCAGCACCAAGAAATTATATCAGTATATTTTGTGCAAATGATTATATAGAATGTATCAACACTTTTATATATAAGAACAAATTTACAAAATAACAACAAATAATTAACAAATGAAATGAACATAACTCTATTGCACGTTACACTCCAAATCATTGGTTATTTTTCTCGTCCAGTTTTGATTCAAGTTTCTTCATCACGATTTTTAAATAGATAAAAGAACATCGTGGTTTCGCATCCTTGCTCCTCCACCTCTAAGACTTGTCCGCATCCATATACTCTTTTTTTCTAACCATTTCTGTATACAAAACACACTAAAAAATATCACCATAACCAATATAAATAAAACAAATAAGTTTTAAAGTTCATTCAACACATACCATTAAACTAAATAACATACCAAACTGAATATCAAATACAAAACGTAAGGCACAAATTTTTTTTTTTTATTCTATATCGTATTTTGACATATAAATTAGACTTCAATTTTTGAAATTATTTGTATTCTATAGAAACACCTAACATAAATAATAAATATAAAAACAATTAGGATAATAGAAGAGTACTAACCTTGAATCCTACCAAAAACATTAATATTTTAAATTTATTCATCCCCCATGCAGAAGTAAATAAGACTAATATTTTTCTCAAACTATTTTTGTAAAAAAAATGAACAAACGATCAAATTTAAGAATATAATCTTGACCAACATTTAATTTAAAAAATAAAGATTAAAACTAATAGAGCCAAACCAAATATCACGAAAAGCCAATTACCAAATAAAATCAAAAGAAACAAGAACAAACTTATAAAGATAAAAATAATCTATACCTATATAAAAGAGTGAATAAAAGGTCAAAGTTTTACCATTGTGAAATAACAACGTTGTCCTTTATTTACACTATAAGTAAAATCATATAAAAATATATAAGGTTATAAAAATAAAAACAACACTTTAGTTATAGGACATAAACGTAAATCAATATTATATTATATGTAAAATAGATTATTATGATAATGTCAAAATTGACAAAGTGTATGCAAATTAGATAAGGATTCAGTTTCCAAAAAAATTGAAATACTTAAATACTTTGTTTTTTTTTATTTTCTTGTAGATAAAAGTTTTACCATTGTGAAATAACAACGTTGTCCTTTATTTACACTAAGTAAAATCATATAAAAATATATAGGGTTATAAAAGTAAAAAAACAACACTTTAGTTATAGGACATAAACGTAAATCAATATTATATTATATGTAAAATAGATTATTATGATAATGTCAAAATTGACAAAGTGTGTGCAAATAAGGATTCAGTTTTCAAAAATATTGAAATACTTAAATACTTTGTTTTTTTATTTTCTTGTAGATAAAGTAATCAATATTTATATGTAAAATCAATTATCATGATATGATAAAAATTGAAAAAATATGTGCATATTATATAAAAATTAGTTTTCAAAAAAATTGAAATATCAAAAGACTTTATTTTTTATTTTCTTGTAGATGAAGTGAATATATTTCTTCCACAAATATTTTTTAAAAAAAATTCACAAAAATCTTAATTAAATACTATTCAGTTTATTAAAATATTAAAACACCAAATTCTTGATTTTTATTTGTTGGTATACTGAATAAACATATTTATATTATATGTAAAATAGATTATTATGGTAAGATCAAAATTGACAAAGTGTGTGCAAATAAGGATTCAGCTTCAAAAAGATTGAAATACTTAAATACTTTGTTTTTTTATTTTCTTGTAGATAAAGTAATCAATATTTATATGTAAAATCGATTATCATGATAAGATCAAAATTGAAAAAATATGTGCATATTATATAAAAATTAGTTTTCAAAAAAATTGAAATATCAAAAGACTTTATTTTTTATTTTCTTGTAGATGAAGTGAATATATTTTTTCCACAAATATTTTTAAAAAAAATTCACAAAAATCTTAATTAAATACTATTCAGTTTCTTAAAATATTGAAACACCAAACTCTTGATTTTTATTTGTTGGTATACTGAATAAACATATTTTTTTTAAAAAAAATATTATATATTTTAATTCGTGTAAGGACCTATTGAACTAAATAATTATATCATGAGTTCATATTTAAATATATACAAATATTAGATTTGGAAAATTTATTAATATATATATATATATGTGTGTGTGTGTGTGTGTGTGTGTGTGTGTTAATTAAATAATATACAGATGTTGAAATAAATCAATTCAAATATAGTCAAGTTTTAATATAAAATAATAAATAAAAAAATAAATCAACACAGACGTATCATATATATAAAAGTTGAAATTAAAAATTTAATTAATTTTCCTTCACATAAAAGCTAAAACCATTTTAAAAAAATTATGAGATGGTCATGCAATTAAAAATATCATATTTCTAATCTTTTATAAAGTATTATTTATAAAGTCACGTGACATACCAAAATATTTTTTAAGTACTTGAAATATTTATTAGTTGCAATGTTAAAAATTATGTTGATTATTATGATATATAAGGTCAAAATTGACAAAGTGTGTGCAAATTAGATAAGGATTTAGTTTTTAAAAAGATTAAAATACTTAAATACTTTGTTTTTTTTTTTTTTTTTTTGTAGATAAAGTGATCAATATTTATATTATATGTAAAATATATTATTATGATAAGATCAAAATTGAAAAAGTATGTGCATATTATATAAAAATTCAATTTTTCGAAAAAATTGAAATATCAAAACACTTTGTTTTTTTATTTTCTTGTAGATAAGTGAATATATTTTTTTCACAAATATTTTTTAAAAAAAATCACAAAATTTTAATTAAATACTATTCAGTTTCTTAAAATATTGAAACACCAATTCTTGATTTGTATTTGTTTGTATACTGAATAAACATATTTTTTTTAAAAAAAATCTTATATATTTTAATTCATGTAAGGACCTATTGAGATAAAAAATTATATCATGAGTTCATATTTAAATATATACAAATATTAGATTTGGAATAGTTATTAATATATATATATATATGTTAATTAAATAATATACAGATGTTGAAATAAATCAATTCAAATATAGTCAAGTTTTAATACAAAATATTAAATAAAAAAATACATCAACACACACATATCACATATATAAAAGTTGAAATTAAAATTTTAACTAATTTTTCTTCACATAAAAGCTAAAACCATTTAAAAAAATTATGAGATGGTCTTGCAATCAAAACTATCAGATTTCTAATATTTTATAAAGTATTATTTATAAAGTCCCGTGAAATACCAAAATATTTTTTGAAGTATTTGAAATACTTATTAGTTGCAATGTTAAAGATTATATTGATTTCATAACTAAATATGTAATAGTTTTTTCTTTCAAATAGTATATATATTACCAGAACGACAACATTTCAATAAAGTGATGATAATGGATCGGGTCTAAACTTAGTCTTGTATTAAACCCGTCCCGAAGAAACGAGTTTAGACTTGCCCAAACATGTTCACAAAAATTCCAAGTGGGTCTTCGTGTTTGACCAGACCCACCATATAAATTGTTGTTAGTAAAAGATAAGAATATTGATTTTTTCATAGAAAAAAAATATTGCAAGATAAATGGAAAAAAAATCGTGAAATAGATAAAAATTCATTATATAGAGGAAAATATTTATTAATAATTTAAATTAAGGTTTAGAATGCATTATATATGTTATTATTTTATTACATGAATTAATATTTGTAAAACAAGTAATTAACACATAAATTAGAACATTACAAAATGAATATTTTATTTAATTTGATTAACATATTTCACTTATTAGCAAATACATAATAAATCATATATATCGATTCAGAGCAACATACATGTTGGGATCGGTTCAGAGGGTATAAGGGGGGGTGAATACACTCTGAAACTTATTTTCTTTCTTTTCAAAATGATCAAGTGAAGTTTAGTTCACTTAATCTGTTTTCTCAACTTCTAAAACGGTTTGAACAACTTAAATAGTGCGGAAATAGTTCAGAGGTTTTAGTGATGCAAAGGCAAGTTACAACACGATGTATGAGCAATATGTAAGATAAATATGCAGTAAAGACTGAGGCACGATTTATGGAAGTTCGAAGGCTTAATCCTTCTACGTCTCCCCTTCTTCCACTTAGGAAGGAATTCACTAGAAGACTTTGGTTATTACAACGTCTTGCAATACACCCACTTCAGACTTAGGACTTATCCAATGCCTAATCCGAAACTCCTAGATTTACACAGATAAGATTCTCAGTTCTTATCAGACTGGTGGAAGCTTTCAGAGTAGCTTCAAGTCTCTTCAATAATGAATACAGTCCGGTTGAGCTTCTCAAACTGCAGAGCGGTCGAGAGGCTTGGAAACCCTAGGATGATCCTTGAAGATCAGATATGTAAACTGTAGGCGAGGGTTTATTTGAGCAGCAAGTGAATGGTCTTGTAAGTGTGCTCAAGTATTGCTTCAGTATATCAGATGAGGACTTCTGATAGTATTCAAGTGATTGAGTTGATTGAGATTTTTCGTGTTGCTTGTCTTCTTGTTTTGTCTTGAGCAATCTTCCCTTTATATAGGTCAATCATCAACGTCTTTATTTTGAACGTTCTGATGCTGCATTGAATGCACATTTAATGCTTCATAAATGCATTGATGATTCTGCATGAAGATCGTACTCTTCTTTAAATGCAGACAACTTCCAGGGTCCAAAACTGGTATAAACGGTCGAATGCTTTATCTGTAGCCATTCTGTGTTTTTGCCATTTTAGTGCAACCTGTTGTCTCGATGCAAGAGTCAACAGATCTTCTGATACGCCGGTTCTGCTTTTGATAAAAGATCTTGCAAAGAACGTCTTGTCTCAAGTATTTATCTTGAGATATCTTGATAAACAGTTGACTTTCTTCCGGTAGAGAGATTTATCCTCTGCTGGTTTGAATAACCAGTCGATAGGCTTGTGACTGCAACCGGTCGAGAGACAAAGGCGGTTGACAAGCTTCCGGTAGATAACTTGAAGGGTTTAGACGGTTGCGGTAGGAGTTGTAGTAGATTCCTGAAGTACAAAAGATTGGTAGCACATTCCTATACAATGAGTTATTGTTTGTTATCACCAAAATGTCGGATTCAACAATTTCCCTCTTTTTGGTGATGACAAAACTTAAGTGCTCCAAGAACTATATGAAAGCATTAAAATGAACTTCATTGAGAGAATGAATTTCATTAATTACAATAAGCATTCTTATTACACCTACTGAAGAAAAACAAAAAAAATGCAGCTGCGATAAGTAAAGAAGAGACAAGTTGTTCATCTTTTGAACCAACTGACTCCTCCTGATCTATCGCCTTCTCTTCTTCTTCTGTCGGCTTCTTCCTCACATCTTCTTGCCTCTGCTGCTCTTCGTTGCTCTTCTTCCCCCTTTTTGGCATCACCTTGGTTGAGTCGAAGGATGATCTCAGTGAGTTGAGTGCCAAGGCAGGCTTGCATAGTATCAATTTTTGCATCTAGTTGAGCAAGTAGAGTAGCTTGCATAGTGTCCATCCGATCATTCAACTGCCTATGAAGGCGGTTTTCGGATCGGACAACTTGTTCGGAGATGGTAGAGAGCGTATTGATTTGAGTGCGATGATGGGCAGTGATCTCTTTGGACAGGTGAGCAAGGTCTCGAGACACGGTCTCAAAATGCCAAATCATCGTCTGGCGTGAATTGTCAACCGATACGGATGAGTTTGTGATGTCTTGTGAGAAGGATCGAACTGTTTGCATGAGCTCATGAAGCCTATTTATCAAAGTGTGATCCAGAGCTGCGGCCATGGCTTCAATTAATGAGTCATCAGTCGGAAGCATTTGACTCTGTGTGTCATTCCTTGGTGAAACCGGGCCAGACTCAAGATGATGTGGTGCTGGTGATCTGGCTGGTGAGCTAGCTGATGGACCTTCCAATAGTGGTACAGTTGGAGATGTAGGAGTCTCGACTGCAGCCAAGATGGTTGGTGGAGTAGCAGGATCAGCACTCGGTTCATCCATTAGGAGATCTTCCACAAACTTTTCAGTAGATGGAGACGGTTGAAGTGCTGGGTCAGCATCAGTCATTGGCTGTTCTGGAGGTGCAAGTGATACAATAGTGCTTGGTATCTCTGTTGGGGGCACTACTGCTTCATTGCTGCAAGGAGCTTCTGTCACAGAGGTGACAGGAATCTCTTTTTCAATCACTTCGAAAGAATCTTGTGGACGACTGGGAGAGGTGTGAGTGGTCGTCGCTGGAGATGAGTGAGCAGGCACAGCTGCTTCCGGTTGAATTACTACTTGGACTGCGGTTGAGGCGGGGTCGACCGATGAAGATGCTCCCACAATCGATCCTAGAGCGGATGACTGAAGCAGGTCAGCAGTGATGAGACCGGTCAGAATCCCATCTGAAAGAGTAAAAGCAGATACGTCTTCTTCACCCTGATCTTGGGTAAGAAAATTCTTCATCATCACCTGTGCTTCAAGTCCATAAGCCTGTAAACAAGCTGCTGAAGCTGCCGTTTTTACGTTGTTAAGAGCTTGGAAGTGCTGAAGTAGTTGAGTGATTTGACGTAGACTATTCTGTAGTCCAGTCAGAATCACAAAGTCATCGGCGGCGGTAGGACTCTTGGATTTGAAGTTCTTGACACGCTCATTAATCAACAGAGATAACAGGCTTCCTCGAAGCTTCAAGTCGATGAGCTGTCTTCTTCCCAGAGCCTCCACGATGTCTTTAGTGTCAGCAAAAAGAAGCATCTTTTGCTCAATAACATTCAGAGCTTTTCACTTAGGAAATATTTGAGCAAGCGTCAGGTGAGTACGAGAATGATGCCATCTGTCAAAGCATTGTAGGTGACGCTTGACAGTGCGGAGAACGTGAGAGATGATCAAGTTGAGCTCTACAGTAGCTGCTGGTTGAGCCTTAGGTGAGTAGATCATCACACCTTTCCCTTTGTCCTTGGGATCAGCGAGAGTGACCTTTGGAGTTGATGAGGCACCTTCCCTGATTATCACACCCTTGGTAGGACGTGGAGCAGTAGTAGCAGCAGTGGTAGTAGTCTCAACCGTTGGCAGAATTGGTGTTGGAACGGTAGGAGAAAGTCCAGAAAGAGACTTTAACTTCTTGTGCTGCCTCTTCTTCTCGCCTGCAGGCGTGGATGACACAGCTGCT
This sequence comes from Henckelia pumila, assembly GCF_033568475.1. Classification (NCBI taxonomy): domain Eukaryota; kingdom Viridiplantae; phylum Streptophyta; class Magnoliopsida; order Lamiales; family Gesneriaceae; genus Henckelia; species Henckelia pumila. The sequence continues at coordinate 69,670,300 of NC_133122.1, forward strand.
TTGGAGACAGAAGGAGATGACTTGCTGAAGGCTTGAATCAGTGGAACGTTCTCACGTGATTCGTCTTCAGAGTCAGACTCTATGATAAGTTGACGCTTGGCAGATTTCTTGGTATGGGCTGGTTTGGCCGCTACCGGAACTGTTGAAAGCGGTTGAGTGACAGCAATAACACTTGCGGTTGAAGGCAGAGTGTCGACCGCAACCTCTTTCTTGTTCAGAAACTTGAAGATTGTAGACTTGTTGAGCCATTTGGTGGGATGCAGAGGCTCAGTCTTGGAGAAGTCTACTCCAAGGACGCTCAAGATGTGGCAAATTTGCAGAGAAAATCCCTCGGATTGCCCTTTTCCCCTGATCATTTCACATAAGGTAGTGAACAATATGTCTGACCAGTTGATGTTGATTTTGGAGGCGATACAAGCCATGTATTGGAATTTCTTCATCGTCACCTTGTCGTATGATCCAGCCTTGGCAAGAAGATTCTTGGCCACGATGTTAGTCAATAGCCTGAATGGAGCTTTAAGAGATGTCTTCTGAGCCGGCAGTTTGATCGGAGCATCAGTGGTTGAGAACTCCTTTAACCAGTATGAGCAGTTACCATCGGGAAGATCCGCGCATTTTGTCAAACCCCTGGAGGGCAGATCAAATGTGCTGGCGAAGAACTTTTGATTGAAGGAGTAGGACTCTGTCCGGATCAAGCATTTGACAGTCCCATGCTCGATTTGAGCGGTTGCAAAGAACTCCTTCAATACAGGCAGATCGCAGATGGCGCTGCTTCCCAGAAACTTCTTTAGTCCAGAGGCTTCAAGCATGGTGAATACCTCAGTGATTCCTGCATTGTTTGCCTCAATAACGGAATCAAAGTTGATTGCAAGGCAAGTCTTTTGGATCGACATGATAGCTGTAGATAAGAACTCGAGCAGAGAGTAAGCAAAAGCTTGATAGTAATACGATAGAACTTTTAATGCAATATGAAAGCTTTAGCAACGGTGAAAGGTTGATATACGAGTGTAAAGAAGTATATATAGGAACCTATGGGCCATAGGGTGACGTCATGAAAATTATTTTTGAAATTCAAAAAGTTTTGAAGAGTATAATCACCGCGCCCAATTAATGTCATTTGGTTCAAAGCACAAAGCTGCTAGTACGGAGCCTGTCAGAGACTAGCTAAAGGCGGATGATATGCCAACATTTATGGCAATGTAACAGCTAAGCTATTAACGTCATACTGGCAATCATTCCCCCTAAAAACATGCATACTAACTTAGATCTACTAAACCAAGAATATTTCGAAAATATGAAAACTTAGCGTACGGTAAAGGCTTGGTGAATATGTCTGCTGCTTGCTGATCGGTAGAGATGTATTCCAGCCTGATTTCCTTCTTTAAGACATGATCTCGGATAAAGTGATGCCTGACATCAATGTGCTTTGTCCTAGAGTGCATCACTGGATTGTGAGTGATGGCTATGGCACTTGTATTGTCACAGTAGATTGGAGCTTCACTCGACCGGATTCCATAATCATTAAGCTGCTGTTGAATCCAGAGTATTTGAGCACAACAGCTGCCAGCAGCGAGGTATTCTGCTTCGGCGGTCGAGGTAGCAATTGATGTCTGCTTCTTACTTGACCACGAAATTAGTCTATCTCCAAGGAATTGACATGTGCCACTTGTACTTTTGCGATCAATTCTACAACCTGCATAATCTGCATCTGAATAACCAATAAGATTAAGATTTGAATCTTTGGGATACCAAAGACCCACATTAGTAGTTCCTTTAATATATTTAATTATTCGTTTGGCGGCAATGAAATGAGATTGCTTAGGTGCTGCTTGAAATCTAGCACATAAACAAACTGAATACATGATATCCGGTCGAGTGGCAGTCAAATAAAGCAATGAGCCAATAAGGCCTCGATACATTGTTACCTCGACCGGGATTCCCCCTTCATCTTTATCAAGCTTGATTGATGTACTCATGGGGGTAGATACAGTTGAGCACTGTTCCATTCCAAACTTCTTTACCAATTCCTTGGCATACTTGGATTGATTGATAAATATTCCAGTTTCAAGTTGCTTTACTTGAAATCCAAGAAAGAAATTTAGCTCGCCCATCATGCTCATTTCAAATTTCTCCTGCATCATCTTAGAGAACTTTGAGCACAACTTGGGGTTAGTTGACCCAAATATTATGTCATCAACATAGATTTGTACTAGTAACACATGATCACCTTTTACAAATTTAAACAAGGTCTTATCGACCGTTCCAATTTGGAAATCATGTTCTAGTAAAAATTTTAGTAATGTATCGTACCATGCACGCGGTGCTTGTTTTAATCCATAGAGGGCTTTGTCAAGTTTATAGATATATTGAGGATGAGTAGGATTGACAAAACCTGGTGGTTGTTCAACGTACACCTCTTCTTGAAGTAGACCATTGAGGAATGCAGACTTGACATCCATTTGATAAACTTTAAAGTCCTTGAAAGCTGCATAGGCAAGAAAGATGCGGATTGCTTCTAGTCTTGCAACTGGTGCGAATGATTCCTCAAAGTCTATGCATTCTTCTTGTCTGAATCCTTGGGCAACAAGTCGAGCTTTGTTATGCACAACAGTGTCATGTTCATCGAGCTTGTTACGAAACACCCATCTAGTTCCAATCACATTTTGATTTTCCGGTCGAGGAACTAGATGCCAAACATTGTTGCGGGTGAATTGATTCAACTCTTCTTGCATAGCTTCAATCCAGCTGGCATCTGATAGAGCTTCATCTATATTTTTGGGCTCTACCTGAGATATGAAAGCTGCATGCAAGAATTCATTAATCATTTGACCACGTGTTTTTCGAGGAGCAGAAGGGTCACCTATGACCAACCCAGGTGGATGATCTTTGTTCCACCTAAAATAATTCCCTAAAGGGTTGTCATCAATTGGTTGACGAACGTCCTTGTTTACTGGATCATTATTGGCAGGAGGATCGTTATCAACCGGTGGATCCTCTTCTGGCCTTGTTTGATCACACACGGTAGAGGGAACTGGATTATCCTTCTTTTGAGGATATGGATCACTGTCACTTTCTTCCTGTAGATTTGTGTTTTCCAGTCTATGACTCAGATCATTTATGCTCCCTTGAGTTTGTTCTGTACAAAGAGTAGACTCATCAAAACCAACATGAATGGTTTCCTCTACCGTTAGTGATCTTTGATTGAACACTCGATAAGCTTTGCTAACGGCTGAGTAACCAATAAAAGTTCCTTCGTCTGCTTTGGCATCGAAGGCTGTCAAATGATTTTTGCCATTTTTGTGGATAAAGCATTTGCACCCAAAAATTTTGAAGTACGAAATATCAGGTTTTGTGCCATTCCAGATCTCATATGGAGTTTTGTTAAATCGTTTATTAATCATAGATCTGTTTTGAGTATAGCAAGCTGTGTTAACTGCTTCTGCCCAAAGCCTTTGAGAAACATTTGAATCAGCAATCATAGTTCTGGCTGCTTCTTTTAAAGTACGGTTCCTTCTTTCAGCCACCCCATTTTGCTGTGGGGATCTAGCAGCTGACAACTCATGCTTGATTCCCTGATCATCTAGATAAGTCATAAGAGCAGTGTTTAAAAACTCAGTCCCTCTATCACTCCTGATTCTATCTATCACAGTGGATTGTTCATTTTGCAAACGTTTAAAAAGCTTAATCAGGTGAGGTGCAGTTTGATCTTTTGAAGAGAGAAAGATGACCCAAGTAAATCGAGAAAAGTCATCTATAACAACAAGAGCATATCTCATTCCCCCTATGCTTCTTACTGGTATAGGACCAAATAGGTCCATGTGAAGTAAATCTAAGCATTTGGAGGAAGACATACACCCTTTATTTTTAAAGATTGCTCTCACCTGCTTTCCTAGTTGACAAGCAGGACAAACTTTGTCTTTTATAAAATCTCCTTCAGGCAGACCAAAAACCAAATCATGCTTCCTCAAGTTAGAGATGGACTTAAAATTTAGATGATTTAACCGCTTATGCCACAACCAATGTTTATCATGATGAGCAGTAAGACAAGTAGGTGAATAAGTATGTGAGCAAGACCAGTTTACCTTGTAGGTGTTTAGGTCTCTTACGCCGGTCATAAGAGTCTCACCTTTGTCATTTTTGATAATGCAAGTGTGTTTGTGAAACTCGACCGAATGATCATTGTCACATAGTTGACTAATACTTATCAAATTATAGCACAATTTGTCAACAAGCAACACATCTTTAATAATGATGTTACCATGGATAATCTTACCCTTACCCACGGTTTTACCTTTGGAGTTGTCTCCAAAGCTGATCTTTGGTCCTTTGCACAGCACGACTTCTGTCAGAAGTTCTGGATTCCCTGTCATGTGCCGTGAGCAACCACTATCTAAGTACCAGGTAGTATCCTTGATAGAAGTGGTCTTCTCGCCCGTTTGGACTTTTAGTACCTGCAAAAAGTGAGGAACTTTTGGTACCCATATCTAGTAGGGTCCAGGTCGGATTAGCCCTTTCGGGACCCACACCTGGAACACCCTTACAGGTTTGCCCGTGTGTGTGTCCAGAAATCTGTGCGGTCGATAAGCAGTAAATGTGTGTGCTTGTGAGGTTGCTATGTGCTGCTTGCCTTTTTGATCTTTATCAGTTAGCCTGTACCTCTTTTGAACTGACCTGCAATTAAAGTACTGGTAAGGCTTCTCCTTTGACCATCTTCTCTTAGAGTAGTTAGACTCATTCCATGGCCTTTTGAAATTAGATTGGTTTCCCTTTCTTCTTTCATTAGGTTTTGGTTTAATCCAAGTTCCTCTTTGATTAGAGATCTGGGGATCCACATATCCCAGCCCTCTATGCTTAGAGTTTCGTTCGTTAGATACTTTCTGATTTTTGTCAAGGCTGCACTCATCATGTTCATATATCGTGCTGGACCTGACAAATCTTATTTTGTTAAGATTGCCTTTGTCCAGGCTTGACTGAATACAAGATTCCATAGACTGTTCATTTGTTCCAAACCCTAGACCGGTTTTGTCATGTGCCGGTCTTTGGATTTCTTAAATCTTGTCAATGGTTACAGAAGATTTATTCCAAGCCTTAATTGTTTCAAGTAGTTTTTTGTTCTCAGTCAAGGTTGCTTGGAACACTCTTTTCAAGGTGTCATTCTCAGTAGCCAGCAGACTTAGCTTGACCTTAAGACCATCAAGCTCTTTTCGCTGCATGCAGCTTGACTCGCTTGACTTATCTTTTAGGTCAGCTCTTTCTGCCTTTACCTCCTCGAATTCCTTGGATAATGTTTTGTATTCATTAGCCATTTCGTGTAAAGCAGTAACTAGATCACTGTGAGTAAATTCCAGTGAACCAAAGTAAAATACCTCCTCAGCTTCTTCTTCGATGTCAGCCATAAGACATTCAACCTTTTTCATCATCGCTGTCATCTGAAGAGCTTCCGGTATTGGGGTTGTCAGAGTCAGACTCAGCCCACTTGCTTTTGCTTTCGTCTGCTACTAGAACCCTTTGGTTTCTTCCTTTTCTAAACATCCTCTTGTCCTCCTTGCCCTTTCTTCTTTCGAAAACTTACTTCTGATCATTGCTCTTAGGCTTGGTGCAATCTGCAATGAAGTGGCCTGGCTTGCCACAGTTAAAACAAGTAGGACCATCGTCTGTATGGTCCGATTTATGATAATTTTTAAATTTAGAATTGTTTTGACGCATAAATCTACCAAATTTCTTGACAAAGAGTGTCATGGCTTCGTTGCTGATTTGCTCAGCTGATCTCTTTGGAGCTTCCTCGACCGGTGGACGCATCACTGTTGAGGTTAAGGCCTTGGTTGGTTGAGAGGTAGATGGTTCATCTTCTGTCCTCATGTTGAGCTCGAACTCGTAGGCTTTGAGATCTGCAAAGAGATCATGCAGTTCAACCTTGATTAAGTCTTTTGACTCCCTCATGGCCACTGTCTTGATCTCCCATTCTTTGGGCAAAGCTCTCATAACCTTCACAGCAATTTCACGGTTAGTATAAGTTTTTCCTAAAGCAATAAGGTCACAAATGATACTACTAAACCGTTCATCAAATTCAGCCATGGTTTCCCCTGGCTTCATTTTGGCATTGTCATATTTTTGAATGGCCATAGTGAGCTTGTTTTCCTTGGTTTGGTCATTTCCTTCACACAGCTGAGTGAGCTTCTCCCAAATCTCCTTTGCTGTGGAGCATGACTTGATTTTGCTGAACATGTTCTTATCCAGAGTTTTGTATAGGATGTCCCGGGCCACATTGTCAAGATTGGCCTTCCTTTTGTCCTCAGTAGTCCACTCAGCTCTTGGTTTCTCAATCATTTTCCTGCACCATCGGTTAGAGCTGGGTTGACCTTCATGATTTTGATAGGACTGTCTGTTATGACATATAGCATGTCATCGTCCTGTGCTGCAAGATGTGCCTGCATGCGAATTTTCCAATCATCATAATCTTCTTTAGAAAACATAGGAATTTTGTTGAAAGAAGTCATGATTTTAAAACTTTAGATCAGCAGTTGAGAAAGGAACCCGCTCTGATACCACTTGTTGGGATCGGTTCAGAGGGTAGAGGGGGGGTGAATACACTCTGAAACTTATTTTCTTTCTTTTCAAAATGATCAAGTGAAGTTTAGTTCACTTAATCTGTTTTCTCAACTTCTAAAACGGTTTGAACAACTTAAATAGTGCGGAAATAGTTCAGAGGTTTTAGTGATGCAAAGGCAAGTTACAACACGATGTATGAGCAATATGTAAGATAAATATGCAGTAAAGACTGAGGCACGATTTATGGAAGTTCGAAGGCTTAATCCTTCTACGTCTCCCCTTCTTCCACTTAGGAAGGAATTCACTAGAATACTTTGGTTATTACAACGTCTTGCAATACACCCACTTCAGACTTAGGACTTATCCAATGCCTAATCCGAAACTCCTAGATTTACACAGATAAGATTCTCAGTTCTTATCAGACTGGTGGAAGCTTTCAGAGTAGCTTCAAGTCTCTTCAATAATGAATACAGTCCGGTTGAGCTTCTCAAACTGCAGAGCGGTCGAGAGGCTTGGAAACCCTAGGATGATCCTTGAAGATCAGATATGTAAACTGTAGGCGAGGGTTTATTTGAGCAGCAAGTGAATGGTCTTGTAAGTGTGCTCAAGTATTGCTTCAGTATATCAGATGAGGACTTCTGATAGTATTCAAGTGATTGAGTTGATTGAGATTTTTCGTGTTGCTTGTCTTCTTGTTTTGTCTTGAGCAATCTTCCCTTTATATAGGTCAATCATCAACGTCTTTATTTTGAACGTTCTGATGCTGCATTGAATGCACATTTAATGCTTCATAAATGCATTGATGATTCTGCATGAAGATCGTACTCTTCTTTAAATGCAGACAACTTCCAGGGTTCAAAACTGGTATAAACGATCGAATGCTTTATCTGTAGCCATTCTGTGTTTTTGCCATTTTAGTGCAACCTGTTGTCTCGATGCAAGAGTCAACAGATCTTCTGATACGCCGGTTCTGCTTTTGATAAAAGATCTTGCAAAGAACGTCTTGTCTCAAGTATTTATCTTGAGATATCTTGATAAACAGTTGACTTTCTTCCGGTAGAGAGATTTATCCTCTGCTGGTTTGAATAACCAGTCGATAGGCTTGTGACTGCAACCGGTCGAGAGACAAAGGCGGTTGACAAGCTTCCGGTAGATAACTTGAAGGGTTTAGACGGTTGCGGTAGGAGTTGTAGTAGATTCCTGAAGTACAAAAGATTGGTAGCACATTCCTATACAATGAGTTATTGTTTGTTATCACCAAAATGTCGGATTCAACAATACATAAGAAATAAAATAAAACAAATGCATGGTACCAAAAATGTCATACTTGCTCAATATTAATCAACCAAATAATTGAAATTCGAGTTAACAATTGCATAAGAATCAATATCAATATTGTTTCAAAATAAAACTATATTAAAATATAAAAAACATTATATCTATATATAGACTAACATGAGTTATTGATAATGTATTATTTTAAACTATTATAATGATGACTGTAAATTGAAACTGTAACTTTTGGTAAAGTGACAAGCGATCGGTCATACAATTGATATCAAAGATAAGGTCATGTGTTCGATTCTCATTGTTACAAGAAGTACAATGAAGATTGTTGAGTGCAATAATTGTCCTTGCTGTGTAAAACAATTAAACCATGACACTTTATTGTTGTGCGGTTTAAAAGATTTGAGTTGCATTATTACCGCCAGTTATAACTTTTGGTAAAGTAGCAAACTCTCGGTCCTCTATATTATTACAAATTATTAATAAAATCTTCTTTATTTATAGGACAATATCACTTCAAAATAATGCAAAATTTTAAAGGCACTAAATTAAAAAGAATATACATTTATTCTCAAAATGGATAAGACAGTTGAAATACAAGATAAAATGTTAACATTTTTAATCAAAAACATTCAAAATTCGAGTAAAAATTTAGCAAAAAAAATTATTGCAATAGTGGATTTCGAACAACTTAACATTAAATTAAAAATAGAAAAAACTTCCAATAACACATTGATTATTAACGATATTGACTTACAAGTAATAGAAGATAATAACACAAGAATGGAAGTTGGAAACATTAAAATATTCTCTTGCAAAGAATTTTTTCAGCATAATCCAACAAAATAATCAAAGAATAAAGATATAAAAATAAAAATAATTGATAGGGAAAATATTACAAAAATTATTATCGAAGATGATGAGAAAATTAATTTTTTTTATAAATGGCCTGTAAACGAAAAATCGTGAAAGAAGGAAAAAATTGTTATGTAAACAAGAAAAGACGTTGTAATTTAATTTAAAATTTAGAATGCATTATTTGTATTATTATTATTTTCTCAAAACCAGTAGTTTTAAAATAATTTTTCAAAACTATATATTATTTGATATATTTTTTCTTAAATTTTATTTATTAAATATGTTACGACATCAAATTATATATTTTCCTCTTTTTAAAAAAATTATATATTTTCCTTAATGTCTAATTTATACAAAATTATAGTATTTGCAACAACGTCTATAAATTCAATTAGACTTGTAACATATAAAATCTTTCAACAAAGATTCTTTGCACTCATTTTATAATGCATGTTGTAAATATCATATTACATTGAATTTAATATTTACTAAATATCATGAAAATTATTAACTAACTGCATATTTATCTATTCTCATCTCAAATCATTTATTTAACAACATTTATCGATAATAGAAAGCATTCCCACGTGCAACGCACGTCACTTTTACTAGTAATTAAAAATGTATGAAATTGCATACAATTTAAACTAAGTGCAAAGAAAGCATGTCATATAGTAAATTAGCGAATAGAACATTGAACAAAAATTAGTCGCAACAACCAATCGAACTATGAATCAAATTGAACACATCCATTCAAAAATTGAACAATGACTATCGATTAGTTGAAGAAAAATCTAAAAAAAATAGGTGCAACAAATCGAAGAGATGCGAAACAAAGACAAATATTTTTTGGGGAGTGTGATTTCTTTGATGGAGCAAACAATAACAGTTAAATATGGAAGAAAACAAGAGTAAAAGAACATAGGTGAATGTGTAGTAGAGGCAAGGCAAGATTTTTTGTGTTCTTTGATTTTTCAAATAGACTTTCTTCATATCAGAGAAGAGGAGTATATAAGAAGATGAGGAAGAAAGATATATATAGAAGTCAATGTTTTATAGATCATAAAATAGTTCTAAAATAATAAATAGATGAGACATTTGTGTAGTTGTTGTTCAAATAAGTTTCGGTAAAAAAAAGGGATCATATCAAGGTGATTTCGGGATTTCCCTCTAAGCTCCTTGCTTGTGCCAAAGGAGATGAATTTTTCTTACTTACTTGACTAACCAATAAAGCTTGAAACAAGTCAAATTTTGCTAAGACTAGAACTTCGCAAACTGAGATTCACACAAAATTACGAGCGCCGATATTCCACACATGCTCACTCATACGTTCAGCAACACAAATCGATCACTCATCATAAGCAATCACTCAAAGTCCAAAAAATAAAATTCAACCCAATTACAGCCCGAAATCTATCTTCCAATATGCAAGGATTAGAAAAATCTAACATAATCCATGATCAATCCCAACAAACAACCACACATACTAATTATGAACTTTAATCTCGATAAAATCAGTAAAAAAAAATTCATTTCCAGCAGATAAAACAATTGATCAAATCGTAATAAAAATAAACGAAAAAATTGATTTTACAGAGAAAAGTATCCACATCCAAGAACTGCAAAAACGGTCATCCGAGCAAATATGAAGGAAGAGAAGGAAAGGTTTTAGAGAAATCGAATAAAAAATCAAAGGAAATTACTGTTTCTCCAAAGTCATTGGCTTCGTGGCTTGCTCTAATTCTTCGTTCCTCATCGCTTTCTTTTCGAAAATTCATCCATGGGTTTTCTCGGCCGGTGGATCTAAGTGATTACAGATTTATATCGCTCATGAGAAGGAAGGATGGTTTCGAAACGTCTTGGTCTTTCTTTTGATGATGAATTGGAGAGGAATTCAATGGAAAAAAATATAAATTATAGGGAAAAATGAATAAAGAGTGAAGTAGGGAGTTGAAAAAAAGATTTTTAGTGGATCAGGGAGTGCAGGATGAACTTTTGTAACCTAGGGACTGATCACAAAGGTGATGTTTCAATTGGGGATTTATGGCCAATTAACCATAGTATAATTGGTTATATATTTTTTTTTACGACGGTAAAAATTCAGTTACAAACACTAAGGCCCCGTTTGGTATCAAAATCCATTAAAAAAAAGTGCTTTTTTAGCGAATAAGGTGTTTGGAGTGCTTAAAAAAGCACTTTTTTAAGTAAAAAAAAGAGCTTTTTCAAAAGCAAAAAATTATAGCTTAAAAAACACTTATTTTAAAAAATCTCTACAAAATCCAAACGGGATCTAAGTTATAATGATAAACAAAAAAGAGATAAATTTAAAGATGGAGTATTCCCATGGCGTTCTCTAAATAGAGACCACATTATAAGGTCGGTCGCAATTCAACGATATGTATGTACTTAACATCGGTCGTAAAAAATTAAATAAATAAAAAAAATTTTAGAGACCGATATTATATTATTCTATCTAAAATTAGAGACAAATTTTATCACAAAAATTTATGTGCGAAGGTCTTACGGGTCAATTTGTGAGATTAGTCTCTTATTTGTGTCATGCATGAAAAAATATTATTTTTACTACCAACGCATTATTTTTTATTGTAAATTTGTGAGACTGGTCTCCTATTTTTAATACCAACGTATTATTTTTTAATACCAACATATTATTATATATATATATGAACATAGTTAAACGTCTAACAGATAAAGATTTACGAGACCGTCTCAAAAACCTAAATTTTTATTCGGCTTTTAATTCCGTTACAAATCAACATTTTTCTAGTATTGTTGGCTGTTATAATGCTCATATATAACATCCACTGTTTCGAAATGACAACATTTGCAAATATTTTTTTATTATCTATACTATTTAATAAAGCAAGAGGGTGTCATAGTAACTTTTTTTGGTATTTTTATGTGAACTTCCAAAATTAACCCCATCTAATAAATAAAAAAAATACTATTTAACAATTTCAATTTAATTTCATACAACTTTTTCACTATTTCATGTTTCAAGTTTAACATATTTTAATTTCAAAATTCAAAAGACGCTAGTAACTTGTAACTTGTAAGTCATACCTGCTTTGGTTTCTTATTATTTTTAAAAGATTAACAAGTTTTATTTATAATTATTTTTTAATATGGTAATTTGATAAACACATGCATTGCGTGTGCAAGACGCTAGTAAAAAGAAACAAACGACGGCCCTTGAAAACCTCAAAATTTAAGGAATCATATAAAATTTGGAATACACACACTTATAAGAAATCTCTCCATTTATTAAAAAACGATAAAAATTTTGCAAATGACGATGATAAAAGAAATGTGAGTGCCTCCTCTAATGGAGTTATAATTTATCTAATTTTAGTTAATATTTGATCTTGCAAGCATAAAAGGAAATTAACGACATCATGTAAGTTGTAACTTGTAACTTGTAAGTCTCACTGACTCATTATTTTATTCAATTAAAATTTAATGACTACCGAGCCAACTACTCTAGTTAAATAAACAAATAGAGATAAAATTTAAACTGTTGTGAAAAAGTAAAAATTTACGGTAAAAAGTAAATACTCCAAAACTCAAAATATATCAAACTTTACACTTTATAATATTTTTCTCTCAACTCAATTGTATTTTTCATCACAAATGAAGACCTATTTATAGATCCACATTTGAGATTAGTCCAAAAATTAATACATCATCATCTACATCATCACACACTAATTTTTCACATTTTACAACTCAATATTCAACATTCAACATTCAATATTCAATATTCAACATAATAATAATAATATATTTTTCAACACTCCCCCTTGTGATGATGATCGTGATATGATGACTGTCTTCATTACGTGTTTTATACTGCCTCGTTAAAAACCTTACTAGGAAAAACTCAGTGGGATAAAAACCATAGTAAGGAAAAAAGAGTGCAGCCACGTAAACTCCCCCTCATGTTAACATGAGTGATTCTTCACATATTCCGTAGATTGCGCATCCCAATGTTGTATATATGCTTTCTGAATATCGTCGTGGGAAGTGCCTTTGTGAAGAGATCTGATGAGTTCTCACTTGATTGAATGTAACAGATTTCAATATCTTTATTTTTCTCAAGCTCTTGAGTGTAGGCAAAGAATTTTGGGGGGATATGTTTGGTTCTGTCACTTTTGATGTATCCTTCTTTCATTTGAGCAATACATGCAGCATTATCTTCATATAGTGTTACAGGCTTCTTGTCTACTGTCAATCTACACGATATTTGAATATGTTTGGTCATTGACTTTAACCATACACATTCACGATTTGCTTCATGTAATGAAATAATCTCGGCGTGATTTTATGAAGTTGTTACGAGTGTTTGTTTCTGTGAACGCTAAGAAATTGCGGTGCCTCCACGAGTAAATACATATCCGATTTGGGAACGTGCCTTATGTGGATCAGATAAATATCCAGCATCAGCATAACCAATGATACTTTGATTGGTGTCTTTTGAGTACAAAAGACTCAAATCTATCGTTCCTCGCAGATAACGGAATATATGTTTAATTCCGTTCCAGTGCCATTTTGTTGGATATGAACTGAATCTTGACAATAAATATACAGCAAAAGATATATCAGGTCTAGTGCAATTTGCAAGATACATAAGGGCACCAATGGCACTTAGATATGGTACTTCTGGACCAAGAATAACTTCATCATCTTCACATGGACGGAATGGATCTTTTTTTATGTTTAATGATCTTACAACCATTGGAGTACTTAATGGATTTGATTTATCCATATTAAAACGTTTAAGGATCTTTTCTGTATAATTTTTCTGGTGAACAAAAATTTCACATTCTTTTTGTTCGATTTGCAAACCCACACAATACTTGGTTTTTCCAAGATCCTTCATTTCGAATTCTTCCTTCAAGTACATCATAACTTCTTGAATTTCTTTATTCGTTCCAATGATGTTTAAATCATCAACATATACAACAATAATTACACATCCGGATGTTGTTTTCTTGATGAAAACACAAGGGCATATTGGATCATTTACATATCCCTTTTTCATCAAGTTCTCACTTAGCCGATTATACTACATTCGGCCGGATTGCTTTAACCCGTATAATGATCTTTGCAATTTTACAGAATAAAATTCTTTGGGTTTTGAACTTTGTGCTTCAGGCATCTTAAATCCTTCAGGGATTTTCATGTATATATCACTATCAAGTGATCCGTATAAGTAAACTGTAACAACATCCATAAGACACATTTCCAAATTTTTAGACACTTCCAAACTAATCAAATATCGAAACGTAAATGCATCCATAGTAGGAGAATACGCTTCTTCATAATCAATTCCAGGCCTTTGAGAAAAACCTTGTGCAACAAGTCTAGCTTTATATCTGACTATTTCATTTTTTTCATTTCGCTTTCGAATAAAAACTCATTTGTATACAACAGGTTTTACACCTTCAGGTGTGAGGACTATAGGTCCAAAAATATTACGTTTATTCAGCGAATCCAATTCAACCTGGATGATATCTTTCCATTTGGCCCAATCATGACGAGTTTTACAATTCACCAAAAGATTTTGGTTCATGATCCTCATTTTCATTTATGATGTCACAAGCCACATTATAAGAAAATATCTCATCAATATCTTCTATGTCTTTTCGGTTCCATATTTTTCCAGTATTAATATAATTGATAGAGATTTCACGATTCTCGTCAGTTTGTGGTTCTGACAGAACATTTTCATCATCAGGTGTTTCTTCTGGAACACCATTTTCTATTTTATGATCATCGTGATTCTCTATGCCTTTTCTTTTCCGAGGATTTTTATCCTTGGAACCGACTGGCCTTCCACGCTTCAAGCGTTTTATGACATCATGAGTGTCTTCAATTTGTTTCTTTGGAATTTCAATTCAAGCAGGGGCATTTACAACATGTATATATGATTTTGTTACCCCTTTTGTGTCTGAAAATACATCTGGGATTTGATTTGCAATTCTTTGCAATTGCACAATTTGTTGTACATCTTTCTCACATTGTTTGGTCCTTGGATCCAAATGTAACAATGATGTTACATACCATGTGATTTCTTTTTCAATGTGTTTCTTTTCTCCCCCTAACATTGGGAAGATTTCTTCATTAAAATGACAATCAGCAAAGTGTGCTATAAACACATCGCCTGTCTGAGGCTCAAGATATTGAATGATTGATGGACTATCATAATCGATATAAATACCGATTTTTCTTTGAGGACCCATTTTTGATCGTTGAGGTAGTGCAATAGGCACATACACCATACATCCAAAAATTCTTAGATGAGAAATATTTGGTTCTTTACCAAATGCAAGCTGCAATGGGAAGAATTTATGATATGCACTTGGTCTGATGCGAATTAATGTCGCAGCATGTAAAATTGCATGTTCCCATATAGAAATAGGGAGTTATGTTCTCATAATAATTGGTCTAGCAATCAGTTGTAGACATTTAATCAATGATTCAGCTAATCCATTCTGTGTATGAACATGAGCAACAGGATGCTCAACAGTAATTCCCATTGACATACAATAGTCATTGAAAGTTTGGGAAGTAAATTATCCAGCATTATCAAGTCTTATTTTCTTGATTGTATAATCGAGAAGTTGATTCCGCAATTTTATTATTTGAGCCATTAATCTTGCAAATGCCACATTCCGAGTTGACAATAAGCATACATGTGACCATCTGCTAGAGGCATCGATCAATACCATAAAATATCGAAATGGTCCACATGGTGGATGAATTGGCCCACAAATATCACCCTAAATGCGTTCAAAAAATATGGGTGATTCTGTTTGGATTTTAGCTGGCGATGGTCTTATAATAAGTTTTCCAAGAGAACATGTTTTACATTGAAACTTATTATTCTGTAAGATATTCTGGTCTTTCAATGGATGACCATGCGTATTTTCAATAATTCTTCGCATCATTATTGAACCAGGATGTCCCAATCGATCATGCCAATTTGTTAATATTGAAGAACTATTAACAACCATATTTGATTCGATTGGACTTATATGTGTATAATGTAATCCATTAGGAAACATTGATAATTTTTCAACCACATTTCTTTCCTGATTTATATGTGGTAAGACACATATATTTCTGATTTCCATCAGTTATCGTCTCAGTATCATATCCATGAGAATATATGTCATTAAAACTCAACAAATTTCTTTTCTATTGTGGTGAATATAAAGCATCATTTATCAAAAATTTTGTACCATTTGGTACTTTTGTGCTTTACCACAACCTTCAATCAAGTCTACATGACCTGATATTGTATTCACCATTGTTTTTGTTGGTTTTATTTCCAAGAAATATCTTTCATCTCGCAGAATAGTGTGCGTTGTACCACTATCCGGTATGCAAATTTCCATGATATTATTTCCATGTTTGCTCATAGCATTTTCCATATCAAACTTCACAAAAATGCAATAAAGAAAAATTAAGTACAATACAAATGCAAAATATAAAATGCTTTATAATACAAGAATGCATGAAAAATACAAATTTGTTACAATCTAGTCCCACCATTCTTTTAATCAATGTCTTCGAAATCATTCAAAAAATCTGCAGCATTGAAACTAGTTGAACCAATTAAATGGTCACTATTTTCAACAAAATTGGTCTCTTTTCCTTTCCCCTTTTTTGATTCTTTATAGAGCTTACATAGGTGCTCAGGGGTTCGACAAATATGTGACCAATGTCCTGGAGGGCCACATCTATAACAAACACTCTCAGATCTTTTTGAGTGATTTTCATTTTCACTCGTATTTTCATGCTGCCTTTTTGGTTGGTGGTTCGTGACGTTTTTTTGAGATGAGTTATTGAAATAACTATCTCAATTATTTTCATATCCACGGCCACGACCACGACCGCGATAATTTTTACGTCCACGTCCACGCCCACTTCCTCGACCTCGTCCACGACCAAAATCTTGTCTATGCCTTTGATTTTGGTTTTCATTTTTAATTACGACATTTGCTTCTGGAAACGCCGTTGAACCAGTGGGTCGGGATTGATGATTTCTTACTAACAATTCGTTGTTCTTTTCCGTCACAAGAAGAAATGCGATGAGTTTAAAATATCTTGAAAATCCACGCACTCTATACTGTTGTTGTAGAGTTATATTCGATGCGTGAAAAGTGAAAAATGTTTTCTCAAGCATTTCCATCTCTGTGACTTCAAGTCCACAAAATTTTAATTGCGAGATTATTCGATACATCGCAGAATTATAATCACTGACTTTTTTAAAGTCTTGGAATCTCAACGTATTCCATTCATCACGGGCGGTCGGAAGTATCACTTCCCTTATATGCTCAAATCTTTCTTTCAGCCCTTTCCATAAAATCATTGGGTCTTTTTCTGTGAGATACTCACATTTCAATCCTTCATCAAGATGTCTACGTAAGAAAATCATAGACTTTGCTTTTTTTTGTGAGGATGATATATTATTTTCTTTGATGGTATCACTTAGACCCAATGACTCAAGATGCATCTCTACATCGAGAGTCCATGGAATATAATTCTTTCCAGTGATATCGAGCGCAACGAATTCAATCTTTGCCAAATTTGACATGGTGGTACTAGAAAAATAACAATGCATTTTATTAGTTAATTTCCATTAATATGACAATAAAAAATAATGGAAGAACAAAGATTACAAGTGCGTGTACAAATAGAGAAAAAGTAAGTGGTGGAAAATCGTTGGTGAATACAAGACTCGTGAGCATGATGATCATAATCGTTATGAAAAATATCCTTAGAAATGCCATCATATTCATCTTCGAAAAATCGAGGAGAAATTATTTTGAGAGAAAGAGTGAATTTGGTGTGATTGAAAATGCGTTTGAGTGAACATATTTATAGGGCAAAAACTAGTCGTTTGTTACCGTTGGTGTAAGAAAAAATCGAGTATGTGTTGAATAAAAATTCATGATTATCATGCGATGCATATAATGATAATCATAATTAAATATACGCAATAAAATATATATCATATCACGTTATTATAAGGTCAGTGTCCTAGACAACATCTTATATAATAACATGAAATTATATATTGATATAGTTAGTATATATACATAATAAATATATATCATATCACGTTATTGTTTAAAAACCTTAGAGGCTTTTATACTTGTCGTATCCCTTACTGACAGTGTGGGATGTCGTCTTAACATCCTCCCTGGATTTATAACAAGTTTTTAAATTTTTTTTTTCATTTCTGATAATAACATGATATTATATATTAAATATATACACAAAAAATAAATAAAAATTAAAATAAATATTCTTACTTTTGTTACCTTTTTCTTGTGTTTTGGAGCTTGGAAAAATATGGAGGACTTTTAGAGATTCGTGCTGATAACGTGTTGTGAAAAAGTAAAAATTTACGATAAAAAGTAAATACTCCAAAACTCAAAATATATCAAACTCTACACTTTATAATATTTTTCTCTCAACTCAATTGTATTTTTCATTACAAATGAAGACCTATTTATAGATCCACATTTGAGATTAGTACAAAAATTAATACATCATCATCTACATCATCACACACTAATTTTCCACATTTTACAACTCAATATTCAACATTCAACATTCAATATTCAATATTCAACATAATAATAATAATATATTTTTCAACACTCCTCCTCGTGCTGATAACGTGTTGTAAAAAAATAAAAATTTACGGTAAAAAGTAAATACTCCAAAACTCAAAATATATCAAACTCTACACTTTATAATATTTTTCTCTCAACTCAATTGTATTTTTCATCACAAATAAAGACGTATTTATAGATCCACATTTGAGATTAGTCCAAAAATTAATACATCATCATCTACATCATCACACACTAATTTTCCACATTTTACAACTCAATATTCAACATTCAACATTAAATATTCAATATTCAACATAATAATAATAATATATTTTTCAACATAAACTAATTAGTAATAAATAGTAAGTTAGACAAAACAATTTAAACCATTTGGTCAACTGTAATAGATGATATATTGATATATGCAGTATAAAAGACATAATGTTTTTTCTTAAAAAGAACAATTTTAAAAAATAAATGTTAATCCATTTAATTTGATAGCGGCTTGAGAGTGGTTGAGACACATAGAAAATCACCAACTTCAACTTTTTGTTTTTCTAACATTGTTTATTTGGTTAACGTAGTTTGCAGGTTATTACATTGATACTAGAGTTTATCTAGTGCACAAAAAAATAGAAATTGCGGGTTCCCATGTCATTAAAAAAAACTTTTAACTTTTTTTTTAAATTTCTATTTGTGCGTGACCAATAAAAATTAGTCATGAGATATATAAAGAGTACTTCTCTAAAACAGTTATCTTCCAACTTACTTCAATATTGTAGTTGAGCATTTGTAATTTTAGGAGTCTTCCCTAAATTAATCAGTACAGTTCCACAGATAATTTTTCAAATTTTGTAATGATAAAAATAAAAATAAAAATAAAAATAAAAAGAAAATCCAGAGATCTATCATGTAACCATACTAAGGTATTGTTTGGTTGAGTTTCTAAGAAGCAATTATCAAATTTTACTTAAAATTTTGTTAAAGAAAATCTGAGAAGTACTTTTTAAAAGCTCTCTCAAACACTACCTAAGAAACATGGAGCTAGGTTCTGAAAAATACTAGTCACGATTCGCTCATTTATTTATTACGAGAACACACAATAGTGTTGCAAGAACTCTATATATATATATATATATATATATATATATAAATTTTCAGCTGTCCAACCAATGATGCCCAACTCATCCTCGACAACTAAAACCCGGTAGTGGGTTTTAGTGATACGAATTTTTTTTAAAAAAACAACTAAAACCCGGTAGTGGGTTTTAGTGGTCGGGGATGAGTTGGGCAGAAATGGTTGGACAGCTGAAAATTACTATATATATATTTGATTAGAGTAAAATGAATTTTCACGGTTATTCATGCATTCAAATTTGATTAGAATTACGAAAGATTAGTTCATCAATATTTGAATAGGTTTGATTGTTCTAGAAATAGTCCTTCGAACAAATTAGGAAAATTCCCGTGAATTAAGATTAAGTCTGATGTCTTAGATCGACTGCTTGTTACATGAATGTTTTGGTACCTACGTGAGTCCTTGATCGAACTTTTTCCATATTTGAATTAATCCAAATTTTCTTGCTGCGTTTTAGTTAATTAAATTTTATTTGCAATTTTAATTATTATTTTAAAATCTGAATCACTTTTATTCATTAGTCTAGTTAAGTAGGAATAAATATATTTTGGTATTCATATTTATACAGTCCCTGTGGGTTCGACATCTGGACTTTTGTCCACTATATTATAACTTGACCTGGTACGCTTGCCAGTTGATTTTTTATCATACCGATTTAGCCGGTCAAGTTTTTGGCGCCTTTGCCGGGGACTGTTTGATATCAAAATTTTTATTTCGCTTGAGATTAGACATTATTTATTTTCTTAAATTCTGACTAAAATTTCTTGGTGATTTTCAGGTACCTTCTGTTGTGCATGCATAGCATTCGATCAAGAAAATTATTAACACTTGATTTGGAGATCGAACGCACGCTTAGCAGGATCCGAAAAGCCAAGAAATCTATCTATCTAGAATTAGAGTCAGAACCTGAATCTGAAGTAGAGATGGTGGACAACCGTACTGTTTGTGATATTATTAGGCCGCCAGTTGAAGGTTATGGATCTAGCATAGTTCGCCCCGCTGTTGAGGCGAACAATTTTGAGCTGAAATCCTCTACTATTCAGCTGATCCAATTGCAAGCTAGATTTGGGGGCACATCTGTGAAAGACCCCTACACTCATCTGAAGCGTTTTCTGTCGATCTGCGACACGTTCAAGGTGAATGGGGTAACATCTGATGCAGTGCGACTGCGGTTATTCCCATTCTCTCTTCAAGAAGAAGCTGTTGAGTGGCTATATGATTTGCCTACTGGTTCGATCACGACATGAGACCAACTTGTTCAGACTTTTCTGAACAAGTATTTTCCTCCCACGAAGATGGCTAAACTGTTTTCTGACATCATCTCATTCAGGCAGAAGGAAGCTGAATCTTTACATGCGGCATGGACCCGATTCAAAAAATGTTGAGGATGTGTCCTCTACATAAACTTATTCAGAGTCAGAAAACTCAGACCTTCTAAAATGGGACTGATCAATCTGTTCAATCCATGTTGGATGCTGCCGCTAACGGAAGCCTATTCAGGAAGACACCGGCGGAGGCATGGGAAATCATTGGAAATATGGCTGAAAGCAACATTGGATGGCCAGATCCTAAAAAGGAGAAAAAGGCTAGAGTATTAGAAGTAGATGCATTAACAGCATTGAATGCCAAAATCGATGCTCTTACTCATCATATGGCAGTTATGCAGACAGCTTCAGCCAATCAAGTGCAAGTTCAACAGCCCGAGGAACAGCAAGTATTTGAGGTCGATGCAACGAATTTCATGGGAAATCAAGGGAGACAGCCATACAATCCCTACAGTAATACTTACAATACTGGCTGGAAGAATCATACAAACTTCTTGTGGAAAGCTGCAGATCCTACATCCAACACATCAAAGCCGGTCGAGAAGAAGCCTTCCTTTGAAGAAATCATGATGAAATATGTAGCGGGCACTGAGACCCGTCTACAAAATCAGGAGGCTATGCTGCAGAAATTGGAAATTCAGATGGGGCAGATCGCAACTCAATTGTCGAATCGCCCTACTGGAACTTTACCGAGTAACACCGAAACAAACCCCAAGGGAGTGAATGCTATCATGGTCGTGACTCGAGCACAATCTAAAAAATCTGAGCAGATGGTAGAAGAGAAAAATGTGGAGGGGACGAAAATTTCAAAAGCCAAGGAGGATGTGCGCACTAAAAAATTCTCCATGGCAGGTGAGAAAGGTAAGACTTCAAAATTTGAAGTTAATAATGATGTTGATATTTCTACCCTACATTTCCCCCATAGAGCTAAGCAACTGTTATTTGATTCTCAATTTA
The DNA here is from genome assembly GCF_033568475.1 of Henckelia pumila. NCBI lineage: Eukaryota > Viridiplantae > Streptophyta > Magnoliopsida > Lamiales > Gesneriaceae > Henckelia > Henckelia pumila. The sequence continues at coordinate 69,692,067 of NC_133122.1, forward strand.
AAAATTTTCTTGAAATTTTCAAAAACTACATATTAACATACCTTTTGCAGATGCATTAGCTCAGATGCCGAACTATGCCAAATTTCTAAAGGACTTGCTGAAAAATAAAAAGAAATTGAATGATGTGACGAAGGTCACAATGAATGAGAAGTGTTCTACTGTGCTTCAGAAGGAACTCTCACAAAAATTTAACGATCCAGGGAGTTTCTCCATACATGGTCATATTGGAAAATTCTCAGTCGATAATGTTTTGTGTGACTTAGGATCGAGTATAAATTAAATTTGATGTCTCATGCACTTGATAAGAAACTGGGTATATGCAACATTGAACCGGAAAAAATTTCTCTAATATTTGCTGATGGATCTAGTAAATACCCAAGAGGGATGGTTGAGAATGTTCTAGTCAAGATTGATAAGTTTATTTATCCTATTGATTTTGTTATTCTTGACATGAATGCAGATTGTGAAGTGCCTCGGATTTTAGGGCATTCGTTTTTATCCATGAGTAGAGCGTTAGTTGATGTTGAGAAAGGAGAGTTAATATTGAGACTGAATAATGAGCAAGTGATGTTTAATATGCTTAAGTTGGCTAATGATAGCCCACAATTAAAATCTTGCTCTGATTTCAAATTTATTGATGTGTTTCATGCTATAGGTGATGAATGTCAGAAGATTCAGATCTCCGCATGAATTAGTCCATTGCAAATGTTCTATAGTGATGTGACATGCAAGTGCAAGACTGATCTGACTTTTTCCAAATTGGGGGATAAGCCACCATGAATGTTGCCACTAAAGGGAGAACAGTCGGGCTATAGACTATAAATTTAGCGTTGGCTGGGAGGCAACCCAGTATTTATTTTGCTAGTTTACTTTTTTTTTATTTCATTTTGGTTTTTTTTCAATTTTTTCTTTTTTAATGTTTAAGTGTTTTGTTTGGTTTTCTTTTGCAGGCCGGAAGCTGCTGTTTTAATACACTGCGCACGCGCGAGGTCCCTTCCTCGTGCGCGCGCAGGCTCTTAATCTTGAGGAGCACAAAGCGGAACGCGCACGAGCGAGACTCTTCCTTGCGCGCGCGAGCAAGACTCTTCCTTGCGCACGCGCAGCACAAATGTCCAGAGACCCAGAAATACAGTCTCGTGCGCACGAGACTCATTCTCGCGCGCGCGCGAGAGGTGCATAATGAAAAATAGAAAAATAAAATGGGACTCCTCTTTTCTCCCATTATTTTTCATCTTCCCCCTTCTCCACCATAAACCCTAAATTCCCAATTCCCTACTCTCCAATTCCTCCATAAATTCTTGTCACAATTGCCCATATTTTGCAGATTATTGGAGTTTATCATCGCAATTCAAGATCGGGTCCGCCAATTTCTGTCAAAATCCTTCTATTTCGCGCTCCTCACCACCACGCCTCCGCTCACCACCATCGACCGCCTCTGATTCCGGCCACCCTCCACCATGTCCACCAACGATTCCGTTCGTCCGGCCCTGCCGTCGCTAGCTCATACTCCTCCTCGCCGCACCGCTCAGGACATGGACGTTGAGAGCTCCGCTTTCAACCATTATGCCATGGATTATTTTCAGGCCACTTCCACTCATCTCCAGAATGTGAAAGACATGATGCACAGCATGGCGACGCAGTTGGGACTTGATACATCTGGTTTTCGAGCGGCACCTCATTATCCACCTCCATTCCCGTTTCAGTCTGACATTCCGGCCCAATTTGCTCTGGTTGCACCGCAGGATCCCTCCATTCTAGAAGAAGAAGAAGACTAGTCAACAGGGGAGTCTTTTTGTTTCACTTTTTGTTGCATTTGCATTTGTTTGTGTTGTAGTTTTTTATATTCTGAAGCATTGAGGGCAATGCTTTAGATAAGTATGGGGGGGTTTTAGTGTTTTGTATCGTGTGTTGTGTTCATTCTGTTGCATATCATTCGGTTTGTGTTTTGTTCGTAATCATGCATATCATTTTGTTGTTGTTTGTATTGTCGGTGCGAGTTGAATGAAATATGTTAGCCAATGATTATTGAGTGGAAAAGAAAAATTGTGTTGGAAAATTTTTGCTTTTTATTGAACATGAAAAGCTGCCAATTGATTCGTGAATAATATTAAGCACGCATGTTATACCGGTGTAGTGTAGCGATGTAAGTGATGAAGTCCGTGTTTGTTTGACCATTGCACGACAATAGATGTTCGTTGATCATGATAGTGTCTTTGGATTCTTGATGATTTTAGACATTACATGTATAATCTTGGGCATACCTATAAATTTTTTTGAAACAATCTTTTGGTTGCTAAAGTTGACTCCATCCGGGTTACGAGCGAGGAATTGTGTGACGACCCGGTTCTTAATATCTCAAATCATAAAATTAATCCAAGATCATGAATTAAAGATAAGCAATCAACAAGCATCTGAAGCTTCAAAGAATTTTTTTTTTTTTTAGAGGGGGGGTGCGCTCGGGCGGCACTTTTAAGCCGCTCGAGCGCCCACCCTCGGGTTTGAGCACCAAAGGGTGCGCTCGAGCTGCAGTTTTCTGCAGCTCGGGCTCATCCTGGACAGTCCCGAGCTCTGTTTTTCAGCAGCCAAAGATGTGATCTTGCTAAGTCCATATCTCAACAAAAGAGTTAATAACATTAAAAACAAGAACTTCGAATATGATTACAAGATCACGAAGCAACATTCTAGACTAAAGTTCAAGTCTAAGATCTATACAAGCATAATATGACAGCAGCTCATCATCTAAACCGGATCATCACTCTAATCTCTCAAGTCTCAATTCCTCAAGCCCGTCGTTGCCCTGATCCTGAACCACCTGTTGCCATGCACACATACAAACACGACAACAGCCGGATAACTCCGGTAAGAAGCATATTTCCCAGTAAAAGCAACTAACATGCAAATCATGTCATATATATATCAAACTCAATATATAATAAAAGACAATGCATGTTTTAAAATAGGCTTCTCTTAGAGAATCTCTCCTTTCATCGGTTGGGATCCCAAGAAGAAGATATCGTAACTAACCACCAAATCTCCCGATCGAGGTAGGGTTACTTATTTTGCTTCCCTAGACTTTGAAGCCACTATATATGCAAATCAGACGCTAGGCTAAGTCAACCACCCAGGCCATACATATATAATCCCTCAAATCGTCTAATCGAACGATTCTGTTCATTTCAAAACCAAAGAATAGGTTTCACAAGATGAATGCAATATATAACATCAATATAGCATTCATTAACACCATAAACTCATGTAATAATTCACATAAGAGCAAGTAATCAAATAAGTATGTGATTTAGGGAACTCGATACAAACCATCTCGAGTTTTAATCCCATTCAAGTAGTAGTCCACTTTTACCTTTCAAATGTGATGTTTAAGGTGTCTTCTAGCTATCCAAATCTGTACAAATAACCACACCATCTTGCATTAAAATTCTGCTCAAGTTACAGCCCAACTTCAAGGCAAAATACTACAAACCTTGTTCGAAATTCTATCGGTTTCGAATTCAAGATTCTCAAGTTGACATCCCCTGTGTATGAACTGAAATCATAGAATATATATCAAGGAAATATCAGCTAAAACTCAGCAACATCTCAGTCCCATATACAATAGCAAAACAACTTCAAATCATAAATTCGACGGCGTAACGGTATGAGCTCGGCAACCCGAAACTCAACTACAACAATTCTAACAATCATTCACATCCTATATCAGCTGAATATCAATCAAAACCAGCATAACATACTATATGGATTTCGAAATAATTGCTGAAAATTCATAAGAAACCGATACGACATCCGTTCCTCAACCCGACTTCAATATAACACAACATAGAAGTTCAACAACATCAATTCATAATCACATCTGATCTCTGCCATTTTCGAATTCTTAAACCATGATGAAAGATACAAAAACTTAAATCAAATTGAAGGCCTCGTTGCAAGGATTCCAAAACACTTTCCGAAATCAAAATCGGATAACCGGAACTCAAGATATTGCGATTTGAAGATGAAGAATGAACTTGATTTCCTTTCCCTTCCTCTCTCGGTTTCTCTTCTGATTTTTCTGATGAAATAAGTTGAATTACACGTGAATACCTTTCAGAATAACAAGTGTCCAACTAAAAATAAGAATTTTGTACTTTGGCCCCTCAAGTCTCCAAAAATTTCAATTTGGTCCTCAGACTTTCATTCCATTCAATTTCAATCCTAAATAATTTAAGAATATTAGAATTTAAATCAAAACTCCAAATATTCTCAAATTAAATATTCTTGGATTAAAATAAATAATTTCGGGTGTTACAAATTGAAATCATAATTCCTTGTTTTTGACTAAGTATGCGGATTCCATGGGGTTAACAACGAATTTTTGAAAATTACAGTTCCATCCGGGCATGGAAAAGGGTTGAAATCCTAACCAATTTTCCATAGTTAAGTCTGCGGGTTTAATGGGATTGTAGCTCCATCCGGGCTATAGACGAGGGGGATTGAAATTCGAATCTTATCTTAGTTATAGAAAAGTTTGCGGGTAATTATTGGGGCATTAGGAAATTAATTGCAAAATCAAGGGGCGTGTGTAAATTTCAAGAAAGTGCATTTTTTTGTGGTTGGGATTGTTGAGATGACAGAGTACTAGATTGTGATACTTGCATTGAATTGTCATAGGTCGCTAAACATTCTTAGGATGGATTCTTTTGAAGTTGCACGAAACTGGAATAACATGACATACACACACGTTTGCGTTCAACTGACAGTGTATTGTGGACAATCGAAAGTTGTTTTAGTTTTTGGTAAATTGAAGTAGAACTCGTCTGAGGCTATATTGAACATGACTCATTCATACTTGTGTCATTGCATTATGTTTTTGCATGTCTTGCTCGAGGGCGAGCAAGGTTTAAGTATGAGGGTGTTGATAAGTGTGTTGAGTATGCATTATTTTGTGTCAATTTATATTTATTTCGCATGCATTTATTTTATTTTCGTGAGTTTTGTTAGTATTTTATTTTATGTGCATGTATTTTACTCTCCTGGTTGAATTTTGTAGGAAAATAAAGCATTTTCGGAACTATCTATGCAGAAAAGGCGCACGCGTGCGAGACTCTTCCTTGCGCGCGCGCAGAAGTAATTTCCAGAGATTTTGAGGGAAGCCGCGCGCGCGTGAGGCGTTTATGAGGCCACTGATTTTTTGAGCTGCGCGCGCGCGAGTTATGCCAGACACGCGCGCGTGTGTTTGGGAGTGCGTGTATTCAAGAATTTCTAGGTCGAGGAGGATTCTAATTGGCGCGGACCATATAAATAGAAGTTGGATGATCTTTTTGAGGACTTTTTGACTTTTTGATTTTGCACGAAGGCTTACGGCGGCTGCTTGAACAATTCTACAGTTTTTTTTCTTTTACTCTCGTATTTTTTCTAGTTTATGATTTTAGATTTGATTTGATTAATTATGTTTATTAGTGAGTAGTAGTTTTTCTTCGATCAAGGCCACGTCATTGGGCCAGACAATTTATGTAGAAAACTTGATTTGTTTATTTGAGATTTTCTGACTTGATTTGATTTTATTGATTATCGAATTTATATTTGTCTTGTGAATTTCCTGTCCAGTTATTAGCTTGCATGTTAATTGATTCCAATTCGACAGAGGAGGTTTCGATTTTGATCACCTTGATAGTCAACATAGTGTAAAACTGACTAAAAATAGAATTCGGTTTCATTATGCGATTTGGATGTAAACTGAATTTTCACAGTTATTCATGCATTCAAATTTGATTAGAATTACGAAAGATTAGTTCATCAATATTTTAATAGGTTTGATTGTTCTTGAAATAGTCCTTCGAACAAATTAGGAAAATTCCCGTGAATTAAGATTAAGTCTGATGTCTTAGATTGACTGCTTGTTACATGAATTGTCTGGTACCTACGTGAGTACTTGATCGAACTTTTCCCATATTTGAATTAATCCAAATTTTCTTGTTGCATTTTAGTTAATTAAATTTTATTTTCAATTTTAATTATTAGTTTAAAATCTGAATCACTTTTATTCATTAGTCTAGATTAAGTAGGAATAAATATATTTTGGTATTCATATTTATACAGTCCCTGTGGGTTCGACATCTGGACTTTTGTCCACTATATTATAACTTGACCTGGTAAGCTTGCCAGTTGATTTTTTATCATATCGATTAGCCGGTCAGGAAGACATGAATGAACCGATCTCGTGCCGGAATGAGAGGGGATTCTGAGATTGTGTAGGTATGAGACTGCACAGTTGAGGAGGGTTTAAAAGATTTGATAAGCACTACTCATATCAAGAAGGTGCATCATCTTTTCGGGAGCTCATCACATAAGAACTCCAAAGTTAAGCGTGCTTGACTTGGCGCAATTATAGGATGGGTGAGAGCCCCTGGGAAGTTTCTCAGGGTGCGTGTGAGTGAGGACATAAGCACGCTGGAAAGACTAGACTTGATACAGTGAGGATAGTCGTTGAATCTGGGACGTTACACATGAAAACAGTTTGGTTGAAGCATTTTATCAAACACTTTGAATGCAATATTTTTTGACTATGAAGAACACATAAAATTCTTCAACAATGTATCTTAAAAACAGTAGCAAAAGTAAAGTAAATGCGATAAATAAATAGACACAAATTGTTTTATGGATTTTCGGATATCAATCTCCTATGTCACCCTTTCTTCCTTCTCGGAAGGATATCACTAGAAGACTTTGATTTATACAACTCATTTGTACAAACCCACTCTAAGACTAGGACTTATCCACTATCTATCTTAGAACTCTTAGCCACTCGATTGTAGGCCGCAACCTCACAATCCACATAATGCTTAATGTCTCTTATGTCAAGACTACAAACATAATCTTTAACGTCTTTGTGTTAAGAATCTAACTAGGGGTGTCAAAACTCAACCCAACTCGTCAACCCGACACGAGTGGACCCAAAAAATATTGGGTTAGGGTTGGGGGTTTTTGGGTTTGGGTTGACACAAAAGCTAACTCAAAAAAATTAATCGGGTTTAGGTCAACCCAGGTTGAGCCGAGATTACCCAAAAATGTTTATTATTTTATATATATATATATATAAGTAAGAAATATTTGCTAAATTTTATACATTGTATGTTTGAAAAAATTCTATTGTGTATTAATATAATAGATTTTTGTCATTTAATGTTTATTTTGTCTAATTTTTAATTTTTGTACTAATATACTATAATTTTTTACAACAAACTTTCAAATTTAAATTATATGTAAGCTTAGATTTTTTTATTATGTGATTAAATTAAATATTACTATTATTATTGTGTGTTTTGAATTTTTATTTAATTATTTTGTTAAAAAAAATAAAAAAAATTGGGTTGGTTTGGGTTGATCGGGTTAGTTGGATTAGCCGAGTTCGGGTTGACCAACCAATTCAGGTTGGTTCGGGTTCGGGTTGAGAAATTTTTAAAAATTATTTTCGTCAACCCGACCCGAGTCCACCCGAATTGACACCCTTAACTCTCACTCAACTAATCTATCAAATACATCTCTCTTGTATATGTGAGTGAGTTCTGGTGTGAAGAACTAGACTGTTAAGACTCAAGAATTTTGATGTGTTCTTCACACCAAGGGCAATCTCTCAACTAGCTGATAAATCTTGTTTAGACATTTTTCTTCTCTTATAATCTGTCCATGATTTGAATCTCCTTCAAAAGCTTGTATTTGATCTTCAAGATATTGTATTTATAGGTTCCAAGAATGATATAGCCATTAGACACAGAAATAGAGCCGTTGGAATATTTCTGTACTGTTTCTGGAGCTCAACTAAACTTGGAGCTCAACTGAATTTTGGTGCGAAACTGATCTTGGAACTCAACTGAACTTTGGTTCGAAATTGAAACTGAAGTATTTTAGAAATTTTGGTATTGTAGCAGTTGAGCAAACTTCGGTTTGATAACATTTGAGCAAACCTCAGTTTGGTAGCAATTGAGCAAACTCAGTTTCGTAAGTAGACTGATCTTGCCATGATCCGTTGATATTTGAGAAAAGTGATGAAAATGAAAATTGTAGCCCTTTTTCTTGGCTTTCCAAACATCAAGAGTCACTAAATTTGGATTTCATATGATAGAGTTAAGCTCGAAATACCAGACCTGCTCCAAATCATTCGAGAACAAGAACAGTTGAGTGAAAATATGTACAGTCAAGTGTTATATCTCTTGATTTGTTGATTTATGGGCAAAGTGATAAACACAAAGGTTGTAGCCCTTTCTCTTAGCTTTCCACAGAATCAATAATAACTCCATTTTGAGTTCATGTGAGAGAGATATGCTTGAAATACAATACTGTGCCAGAAATTCTGCTCTGCATAATTTCAGTTATAAACTAAAAAATGCAATGCAGTTTATCAATTCCTTATGCTTTGTTCAGACTTTGACTTATGAATATGATTTGTATATCATTGTCTTATCTTTCTAACGAATGCTGAATCATTCCATATGGATAACCGAGCTACAAGATATGGCCAAAATACCAGAACTGCTCGAGGTCAACCTTGCTCAACTGATCAAATTCCATTTGGTCTTGAGACGTCTGTTTGATCTAGATAACATCCGTTTTTGCTCAACCAACATGATATACGATATGTTTCAAATTGATTTTTCTATGCAGTCATCTTGGCATCTAGTCATTTTCATCACTGAGCTGTGAGATATCATCGAAAAACTAAAGCTCGCCAGAAATTCAGTTTAGCTAAATTTTAGTTTTGGTTTCAATCTTGAGTTTATCAAATTCACACTAGAGTAAATAAGTTAAAAATACAATAACAAGTTTTGTTATCATAAAAATCAAGATTGTTTTTGTTTCACAACCCAACAAAAAAATGGAGGAAAAAATTTTTTTCATTCTGAATTTATAACTTTGCCCACAAATTGTTCATGGATGAAAAAAAAACATGCATGGATTATAATGGAAAATCGAGGTAAAAAACAAGGATAAAAAAGAGATTTAAAAATTTAGTCAAATTTAAGAGTGATGTGATTTATTGCATCATGACTTTCATGAGTAATGGAAAATATTTTGACCCTAGGCTGACGGAATCAATAAAAAAATAAAATAGTGTAATTCAATATTTAAAAATTAAAATATAATAAAAGACTATGATAGGATCGGTTGGGGTCTTATAAACCACTATTGGATTGATATTCTAAACTTAGTTCAGTTGGGTTGGCAACTGAGCTATTTTTTTTTCTTGTGTCTATATCAATCAACCTACTAGATAAGGCTGTAATGAGGTTGACTGATAGATGAACATTAACAAGATGGCTTGACTAAATTGTTGGAAAACGTGTTCAGATCAATCAAGAATTGATATCCGGTGCAGCGGAAGTTAAAAATTTTATTTTATTATATGGAAGGATTCCATATCAAGGGTATCAAAACTTTTACGATTAAATATGTGTAAGTAAAACAAATAATCACAATTAAATATTTTACCTTAAAATCTCGAAGCGAGATTATGGACACCAACAGAACTTAATCTGCTCTTCTTGTAAATTCCAGGAACCGATGGCATCACGATCAATCACCGGAATTAGGTCCACGAACAAAAAACAGAAACCCTCTGATTGACTGCACTAGAAATCAATCAGAAGTTTTACGTAGAGAATAAACAGATTTGATCTGTTAATTCGAATTGTAATTTTTCACAAAAATCACAGCCCGAATTTTCTCAAAAGGGACAGGAATTTTCGAAAAACCTTTTGAATAATATAGACTATTTTTCGAAAATTGCTAGACTGAAAACTTGTGTAATTTTCGAACACAGTACATATATTTATAGATAATTTCTAGACTAGATTAAGTTATAATTGCATTAGGACTCAAACTCCTTAGGGCTCACAATCCATAACTTAAGTCCAACAAGCCAAGCCCGTTGTTTTAGAAATTAATATAAAATTCATCGTGACTCCGATTGATAAACTGATTTTACCGATGTGCACAGAAATCATTTCTGCATCTTTTAAAGTCAAGATAATTTTTATGAATCCGAATTCAGTGATTTCCAAAAATGTCCATCCCTATGTCATTTTAGGAAATCCCACTCCCTTTAGTTAAGAAGTCCAACTTTTCTTTCATTAAATTTAACTCTTTAAATTTAACTATCTCTACGGGGTTTTAGTAATCCATTACTTGTGTAACCCTCAATGGTTCAGGAATACAGCTAGCCGTGGGCTCACAACTCCTTGTGACTCGGAACAACAATTTTTGACTTACCCATCGAATCATGGTAATAGCGCCTAGCAACATCGCCCCATGATTCCCTAGGTATTACTGATAGTGCTTGCAAGAACCAGTAGATTTTGGTTAGCGTACAGTACAGTCCCTTCATCCATATATTCCGATCAAATCAACAACCATTGGTATATCGAGAGTCGTTCGAGATTCGATAACTATGCATTACATCTTGGAGATCAAATAGTGACATCGTATGTGTTACTAGGAAAACCCATTAACCTAAAACACATCATGTACTCTGGCCAGAGATTCGTCACACTAATATCTCCTCAGATCGCATAGGATATCCACACTCGCAAGTATGTGGTGAATCCTTGACAACAAAGCATCGACTCCTATATGTGTCGTAACTGTACCCAATCCCGACACCTAATGACCCCAATAGAGTCAGTAAACGAGTCAAAGTACAGTACTAGCATATAGAGTCTCAATGATGTTTCAAGTAATAAGGACTAATGGTGTACAACCAAAACCGCGGACTTTTCCCACTCGATAAGAGATAACCACTTGGAAAGTCCGAATAGGGTAGTTCGATCATTCATCATATGAATATCCATTTGCATGATTTGAACATCTCTATGTTCCATACCAATGAAACGTGGTACTCGGCATCGCAAATGCTAGTCTCAATCTCGAGCAATCCTTATCCTTATTTGCGGACGGCTCAATTGACTAGGAACAGTTTAGAATATACAGTGACTATAAGATGTGTTTCATGATAGCCATTCCCATGTGCTACCATATCTTACATAACCTATAGTATATTCAAGGTCTTTATCAAAACAACAATAGTATATCATAATATAACATTATGAAGAAAGATAAAGTCAATGCCATTATAAAAGTGTAAATTATATTAAACAAAAGATTGTTTTACATAGAGTCATAAAAGCCCTTAGCCACAAGTTGGCTAACCGGGCACCATCTCTTTCAATCTCTCACTTGCCTTAAAGCCAACTAGTCATACTATGTAATCCCATTGCTTTGCGATGTTTGTCAAACAATGGTCCTGGCAAGGGCTTAGTAAGCGGATCAGCGATATTGTCTGTAGAGGCCACTCTCTCGACACTGATGTCTCCTCTTTCCACGATCTCCCGGATGATGTGGTATTTTCTCAGTACGTGTTTGGACTTCTGACGAGACCTTGGTTCCTTTGCCTGAGCAATGGCACCCGTGTTGTCACAGTACACCGGGACTGGACCAACAGCGTCAGGAATTACACCCAACTCTTGGATGAATTTCCTTATCCAAACCGCCTCTTTAGCAGCAGCTGATGCTGCAATGTATTCTGCCTCAGTGGTGGAATCCGTTGTGGTGTCCTGCTTGGAACTCTTCCAAGAGACAGCACCGCCATTGAGCACGAATACAAATCCAGAGGTTGATTTCGAGTAATCCACGTCACATTGGAAGCTAGAGTCGGTATAGCCTTCCAACATCAATTCTCTCCCTCCATAAACCATGAATAAATTCTTAGTCCTTCGCAAGTACTTAAGAATATCCTTCACGGCTTTCCAATACATTTGACCGGGATTGGCTTGGTATCTGCTCGTGACGCTCAGAGCATAGGCCACATCCGGTCTGGTAGATATCATCCCATACATGATACTACCTATGGCTGACGCATATGGCACGTGTGTCATCTTCTCTATCTCTTCGTCAGTCTTGGGACACATAGACTTGGATAGAGAAACTTCATGACACATAGGTAGATGTCCTCTCTTGGACCCATCCATTGAAAACCTTTTCAATATGGTGTCGATGTAGGTTGATTGAGTGAGTCCTATCATTCTTTTAGATCTATCTCTATAGATCTGAATTCCTAGAATATAGGATGCCTCACCTAAATCCTTCATCAAGAATTTACCTGATAACCATATCTTTGTTGACTGCAACATCCCTACATCATTCCCCATGAGTAGGATGTCATCAACATAAAGTACTAAGAATGTTACCGCATTCTTAACTACTTTCTTGTACACGCATGGTTCCTCCGGGTTCTTGATAAAACCAAAATCCTTTATCGTTTCATCAAATTTCTGGTTCCAACTTCTTGATGCTTGTTTGAGACCATAGATTGATCTCTGAAGCTTGCATACCTTATGCTCGCTTCCCATGAATGTGTATCCCTCAGGCTGCATCATATAGATCTCTTCCTTAATGTTTCCATTAAGAAATGCAGTCTTTACATCCATTTGCCATATCTCATAGTCATACCATGCTGCTATGGCAATAAGGATTCTTATGGATTTGAACATTGCGACTGGTGAAAAGGTTTCATCATAGTCAACTCCTTGTTTTTGAGTATAACCTTTTGCCACCAATCGTGCCTTGTAGGTCAATACCTTTCCATCAGGCCCAAGCTTTCTCTTGTAGATCCATTTGCACCCAATTGGAACAATTCCATCGGGAGGATCTACTAAAGACCAAACTTGGTTAGAATGCATCGAGTCTATTTCCGATTGCATAGCTTCAAGCCATAAATTCGAATCCGCATCAGAAATTGCTTCCTTGAAGTTTCTTGGATCACATCCAATGTCGAGTTCACTTTGATCCCCTTCAAGAAGAAGACCATATCTAATAGGAGGCCTAGAAGTCCTCTCGGATCTCCTAGTAATAGGCGTGTCTTGTGATGATTCTTGAGGTGTAGGATCGCTGTAAAGCCCCGTTTTTATCTTAATTGAGCTTATTTGAGATAATCAGAGTTTCCAGAGTTAATGAGCCGACTTTTTATTGATCGGGTTCTATTTTGTAAAAATTGGATTTTTCAGGGACTAAAACGCAAATATTGAAATTGTTATAATATCTAGCAAGGGTTGACTATTCTTGACACTCTATCTTCCTCCCCTAGCCGTGCTCCACCATTGAAGACGCCTCCAACCTTTTCCAAGCTTCTAGATTTCAGTCCGAGCTCGATCCAGCCGTTGGAAATTATTTCTGAAGGCAGATTAGTGATCACAGCAGTGAGAGCTCCGTTATACCGTACGTATTTCTCCGATCGGATATGTTTTGATTTTCGGAGGTTGTTAGAATCGATTTAGATTCTAGTATGTTGTTCTTGGCGGAGTTCTGAACGTTTTTATCTGTCGATTTTGAATTAGAGCGACGTTCGGAATTGTTATGATTTTTGGAAGCTATTTTCGAAAATGTGAGTTTTGAGATGTGTTGGATTTGCCTTGTTGTTGTTGTATTAGCATTGAGTTGAGTTGATATCGGTATTGAACTGCTGTCTGCATTGCCGGTTTGTTCAGTTTATAGCCGTTATGCCGTCGGTTTGAGTTTTAGGGATTTTGAACCGTTTTTGAGTTGTTGGAACTTGGCTTAAGTTGATCTTGGTTATTGATCATTCATTTGTCTCCGTACAAATTCGTTTGGAGGTATCAAGCCCAGAGTTAGCAGTTGTTTGATCGTTCTCGAGATTTGAACAAAGAACGGTATAGAGAATTTCCTTGAACCGTTGCCTTGTTGTTGTTAGATTGTATAGTTATTGATACAGTCTCTTTTGTAGCGTATCCAGAGTTGGAAGCTACTGCATTGAAAGGTAAGAGCAGTCACCATAGCGGGATAGCATACTCGGGACTGTGGTTCTCGAGTTTCCCTTTTTAAATCACATACTTGCATTTACACTTGTTCTAGCATGAGGAACTTGTGTCTGGTTTGATTGTATTGGCTTTTGTTAAATGGCTTATGTGTTATGTTTTTGTTATGCATTCATCTTAAGCCAATCTTGTTTTCAGCGGGCAAAACCGCCCTTTTTGTTTAGACGTTTGGGAACTATGATTGAGTGGCCTAGGTCATAGTCGTTTCGCTTGGTGCTAGCATACTCATTATAGTTGCTCAAAGTCTAGAGGAGTGAGATACGTGGTACCACCTCGATTGGGAGAGTCGGTGAGTTGTTACGTGATCTTATCCTCGGGATCCCAAAAGCACAGCAGCAATCCCTCGTTTATCAGATTGATATCGCGGTTTAAAAGACATGCATTCATTATGTTATTATTGATTCTTTGTTGTATTGAAAGCATGTTGATTGTTGTATTAATTGTTATGTTGCTTTTACTGGGAATGTCATTCTCACCGGTTATCCGGCTGTTGCTTTGTTTTGTATGTGTACTTGGCAACAGGTGTGGCAGGATCAAGTCAGAAGAAGCATGGTTAGCTCCGAGGGAAAGTTGTAGCAGTGAGACTCGGTTTAGAAGTCGTGTCAGCATGTCTACCTAGTGTTGTTAGAACATGTTTAGATAACGAACTTCATTATTATGTTGTATTGTCATGCAAGCTTTGCCGTGTTGTTATCGTGGCATGTTCTATTTTGGAGTAGTTGTTAAACTCTAGAACTTCATGTATTAATCGGAGGAACTGCATTTATAATGTATGTGTTGATTTGGATTACATTGGAATAGTTTTAGATGGAATTTCAAAGCATGTTTTCTGCTGTTCTGTTTCTGCTGTAGGGGGCGCCCGAGCTGCAATTTTTAGCAGCCCGAGCGCACCCCACTCTGAGAACTCAGTAGCGTCTCTGTCCAGGGCGCGCTCGAGTGGCGGTTTTTGACCGCCCGAGCGCGGCCCTCTTTAATAAAAAAAAAAAAAAAATTCCTTTGCTTTGCTTTTAGTTCTTAGATCTTGGAGGTTTAATTATTGTTTACTCCTTAATTAGATGTTTAGAACCGAGGTCTCACAATCGCTATTTTGTATCTCGGGTTCTTCTCGAATTTTTCGAGTTCCATCATCTTGCCTTTCTTATCCAATAAGAACTCCTTCTCCAAGAAGGTGGCATTCCTTGAAACAAACACTTTTGTTTTATCAGGATGATAGAAATAATATCCAATTGAATTCTTCGGATACCCTACAAAATAACATAAGGTGGATCGACTATCCAACTTATCCCCCACTGTCTGCTTCACGTAAGCAGGACATCCCCAAATCCTCAAGTACGAATACTTAGGAGCTTTGCCATTCCATAACTCGTATGGTGTTTTATCTACTGCTTTAGTGTGGACGTTGTTTAACAACAATACCGCCGTTTCAAGCGCGTAGCCCCAAAATGAAGGTGGGAGCTCAGTGAAGCTCATCATGGATCGAACCATGTCCAACAAAGTTCGATTGCGACGCTCCGAAACACCATTCAGCTGAGGTGTCATAGGAGGAGTCCACTGTGAGAGAATCCCATTCTCTTTTAGATAGTCCAAAAACTCGGTACTTAAGTATTCTCCACCTCGATCCGATCGAAGTGCCTTAATACTTTTACCTAGTTTGTTTTCTACTTCAGCCTTGAATTCTTTGAACCTTTCAAATGCTTTAGACTTATATTTCATTAAATATAAATACCCATACCTAGAATGATCATCAGTAAAGGTAATGAAGTAGGTGTTGCCACATTTAGTACCAATCCTAAATGGACCGCAAACATCTGTATGGATCAAATCCAACAGATTTTGACTACGCTCAGGTTTTCCTTTGAAAGGAGATTTAGTCATTTTTCCCTTTAGGTAGGACTCACAAGTAGGTAGAGAGTTAATATCAGACATATCAAACATGCCCTCTCTCACTAGCTTGTTCATCCTCCTTGAGGAAATATGACCTAGCCTAGCATGCCAAAGGTTTGCCGGGTTTTGACTATCGTTTTTCCTTTTAATTGTTGTTACCGGTTTATCGACATAATTAATTGGAACGTCTTTTAATTTTAAGCTATATAGATCGTTTTCAAGTTGTCCATTTCCAATCAAACATTCATTCTTGTAAATTGCAAATCTCATTCACAAAATTGCAAGAAAAACCATCTCTATCAAGCATAGAAATAGATATAATGTTTTTGACCAAATCCGGAACATATAAAACATCTCTCCAAAATAACTTAAAATTGTTTTGCAAAACTAAATAAATGTCTCCTATAGCTTTGGCTTCGACTCTAGAACCATTCCCGAGCCTTAGCTGGGTCTCACCCATCCTTAGCTTACGACTTCTTGTCATCACCTGCAAATCATTGCAAATGTGAGATCCACATCCGGTATCCAATACCCAAGAAGAAGTATTAAGCGAAACATTTATTTCAATGTAAAACATACCCTTTGTAGTTCGCAACTTTTCGAGGTATTCCTTGCAGTTACGTTTCCAATGACCGGGTTTCTTGCAGTAGTGGCAAACGTTATCATCTTTATTCACATTTGAAACCTTGGCCTTTCCCTTCTTATTTGGTACAATCTTCTTGGGTGGGGCAGAACGTTTCTTACCCTTTCCACTTGGCCCCTTCTTGGAGTAAGAAGAGGAGCCAACCAAGAGTACCGGTTTATCCTTCTTTAATGTGGCCTCATAAGACACAAGAATATTGACCATCTCTTCAAGGGTGGCCTCTATCTTGTTCATATTGAAGTTCACCACAAATCCGTCAAACGACGAAGGAAGTGAAAGAAGTAATAAGTCCGTGTTTAGCTCATGCTCCAATGTCAAATCGAGTGTTACCAGCTTTTCAATAAGCCCAATCATGTGTACTCCATGCTCACGGACCGAAGTCCCATCTCGCATGCGGCATGTCATGAGCTCTTTGACGGTGGCATACCTTTCCGACCTTGACTGAGCACCAAAAAGTTCCTTGAGGTGCATGTGTATGTCAGCAGCATTCACGGCATCCTCAAATTGCCTCTGGAGTTCATCAGACATTGAAGCTTGCATATAGCATTTAGCCTTGATATCATGGTCCTACCATTGATCAAGTTTTGCCAATTCTTCCGGACTTATATTAGCCGGTGCTTCCTTTGGAGGATTTTTTTCTAACACGTAGAAAATTTTCTCCGAGTTTAGAACAATTTTTAATTTACGGAACCATTCCGTATAGTTTGCGCCAGTCAATTTGTTTTGTTCGAGAATTGAGTATAGTGGATTTCGCGAATTCATCGTAATGAAATACTGAAAAGGATACAGACAATAATCAGTGATTTGTTTAATTAATTTACTAAGACATAAAATATGGCGAATTTTAATTTTATGAATTACACTCCCACTATTTTAACGATTTCACTACCCTCTAGTGAAACGGGAAACCCTTTCCTTAGTGGAAACATGGAGTCCAATTGACAAATCATAGTCCCGAATAATATCAGCCAACCATAATTTTCAAAAGGTAGAGCTCAATTGCTTCCAAAGCAACCCCCATGTTTTCACCTCATGTCCAATAAGGGCCCAATAATATGACGCCGTTTATTGTGACATGTCAAGATGACCCATCAATATTAAGTTGTGATGGACGGTCGCCATGTGGATCCCCAATAATATGAGCCAATCCCATGGGAGTTCCACCCAACTTACAACATGTGCCGATCCAATGTACAGCTTTCCAACGAACGGGTCCCCCCCAATAATATGAGCCGGACCGTATCCGCGGGTAGCATCTCATACATTGATCGTTTATGGAAGGTAGGAATATTTAAACAATATTTAAATTCCCTTTGTTTATCTTGTTATCAATTTTAAATCATATTTAAAATGAGGGATTTTATTTTTGAAAATTTGTCTCATCATGCAATTTATGTATGCTTGCGGGATTCATACAATTTAGTCTAAACATGCATACATCAATAATATCATATATTATTTAAGGATGATCGATCCTATTAACTAATCGACCCGTGGTTGCCAATCACGAGTCTAAGTCCAATCCTAGGTGATATGCAAGTATGCAATGCAATCCTATTATATTGAGCTTCCAATTTACATTTTTTCGGTCTTCATTGTCTGCTGGGCCCACCATTTCTTCAAATCTTTGTCTCCCACTAAGTCTAATAAATTTCGATGACAAATATGGGATACATTTTTAGGGGTGGGAACGGGCCATAAACCAGGCCCACTTTTATTACATATGACAATCATATTGGGCTATAAATCAAGCCCATTAATAAAATCCAACAACAATAAGAAAAATGTAAATTACCTAACATACACCTAAAACATTGGTCATGACAATCGATCATCCTTTATCCAATAATTAATTCAATAATTAAATAATTGGATAAACATGCATAGGCATCATAATTTAAAAGATAAAATCATATTTTATCTTATCCATCCATAAGATCATATCTTATCATCAATTGTACCAAAATAATTAATTTTATAAAATTTAATTTAACGGATAAAATTTATAAATTTTCCAAAAATTTAAATTTATCCAAAAATCAATTTTAAAATTTTCGGACTCGAAAAATTCGATCCGATGCCTCGTGAATCAATCAAAAACAATTTTCGATCGGATCAAAAACTAAAATTTCAAAATTTTAAAATTTTAATTAAAAAATTAAAAATTAATTTTTTCGGGCTGCCCGGGACAATCCCGGGCAGCCCGTGCCCCAAAAAGGGGCCCGGGCAGGGCAGCCCGTCGCTGCCCGATTTGCCCATTAAAATTCAATTTTAAAATTTTCGTTTTGTTTCAAAAACCGAGGCTTAAAAATTTTGTACAATCGATTAATTTAATCGTTTGATCTGAGCAACCTGGCTCTGATACCACTGTTGGAAAACGTGTTCAGATCAATCAAGAATTGATACCCGGTGCAGCGGAAGTTTAAAAATTTTATTTTATTATATGGAACGATTCCATATCAAGGGTATCAAAACTTTTACGATTAAATATGTGTAAGTAAAACAAATAATCACAATTAAATATTTTACCTTAAAATCTCGAAGCGAGATTATGGACACCAACAGAACTTAATCTGCTCTTCTTGTAAATCCCGGGAACCGATGGCGTCACGATCAACCACCGGAATTAGGTCCATGAACGAAAAACAAAAACCCTCTGATTGACTGCACTAGAAATCAATCAGAAGTTTTACGTAGAGAATAAACAGATTTGATCTGTTAATTCGAATTGTAATTTTTCACAAAAATCACAGCCCGAATTTTCTCAAAAGGGACAGAGGAATTTTCGAAAAACCTCTTGAATAATATAGGCTATTTTTCGAAAATTTCTAGACTGAAAACTTGTGTAATTTTCGAACACAGTACATATATTTATAGATAATTTCTAGACTAGATTAAGTTATAATTGCATTAGGACTCTAACTCCTTAGGGCCCACAATCCATAACTTAAGCCCAACAAGCCAAGCCCGTTGTTCTAGAAATTAATATAAAATTCATCGTGACTCCGATTGATAAACTGATTTTACCAATGTGCACAAAAATCATTTCTGCATCTTTTAAAGTCAAGATAATTTTTATGAATCCAAATTCAGTGATTTCCAAAAATGTCCATCCCTATGTCATTTTAGGAAATCCCACTCCCTTTAGTTAAGAAGTCCAACTTCTCTTTCATTAAATTTAACTCTTTAAATTTAACTATCTCTACGGGGTTTTAGTAATCCATTACTTGTGTAACCCTCAATGGTTCAGGAATACAGCTAGCCGTGGGCTCACAACTTCTTGTGACTCGGAACAACAATTTCCAACTTACCCATCGAATCATGGTAAGAGCGTCTAGCAACATCGCCCCATGATTCCCTAGGTATTACTGATAGTGCCTGCAAGAACCAGTAGATTTTGGTTAGCGTACAGTACAGTCCCTTCATCCATATATCCCGATCGAATCAACAACCATTGGTATATCGAGAGTCGTTCGAGATTTGATAAATATGCATTACATCTTGGAGATCAAATAGTGACATCGTATGTGTTACTAGGAAAACCCATTAACCTAAAACACATCATGTACTCTGGCCAAAGATTCGTCACACTAATATCTTTTCAGATCGCATAGGATATCCACACTCGCAAGTATGTGGTGAATCCTTGACAACAAAGCATCGACTCCTATATGTGTCGTAACTGTACCCAATCCCGACACCTGATGACCCCAATAGATTCGGTAAACGAGTCAAAGTACAGTACTAGCATATAGAGTCTCAATGATGTTTCAAGTAATAAGGACTAATGGTTTACAACCAAAACCGCGGACTTTTCCCACTCGATAAGTGATAACCACTTGAAAAGTCCGAATAGGGTAGTTCGATCATTCATCATATGAATATCCATTTGCATGCTTTGAACATCTCTATGTTTCATACCAATGAAACGTGGTACTCGGCATCGCAAATGCTAGTCTCAATCTCGAGCGATCCTTATCCTTATTTGCGAACGGCTCAATTGACTAGGAACAGTTTAGAATATACAGTGACTATAAGATGTGTTTCATGATAGTCATCCCCATGTGCTACCACATCTTACATATACTATAGTATATTCAAGGTCTTTATCAAAACAACAATAGTATATCATAATATAACATTATGAAGAAAGATAAAGTCAATGCCATTATAAAAGTGTAAATTATATTAAACAAAAGATTGTTTTACATAGAGTCATAAAAGCCCTTAGCCACAAGTTGGCTAACCGGGCACCCACTCTTTCATAAATAAATAATGCAGTAATTAAATAGCACAAGATATGTTTTTGGATGTTCGGATACTCAACTGCTCTTACGTTACCTCTTCTACCACCTCAGAAGGATATCATTAGAATACTTTGAGTATTACAAACAAACACCACACCTCAGTTAGGACTTACCTTACTGCATGTATACAACTGAGACTCCTAGACTTAGCTCAAGAATTCAGTACTCAACTGAATCTATTACAACTCGACTTGTCAATCCTCGACTCACTCTACAATAAAGTGTTTATGACTCAACATTTGGAAAAAAATGACCCTAAGAGATATGATACAAAATTTATTCTTGTGCTTTGTGTTCTTCAGCTTGAATAAGATCTTCAATTGTAAGCTTGAACTCTCTTAATATTAGCAATGATAGCATAGTTCTCTATAAGCCGACAGGCTTCTTGACTGATCTTTATCTCTATTTGTAGGTGATATTGAAACTGTGTAATAATTCAAAATTAGCTCCGTGCAAAAGATCTGTTGCTTTGTATTTTCTCAACGAAACACTCTCTGACTTCAAAATTTCATTGTATGGGAAATACTTTATCCAAAAATTAGTTGGCTTCGACTGATCATCCTTGACTGAAATCTTTAAATTGCTCAACTGGTGTTCATCATTTGATATCTAGTTGAATGTCTTGATTGAGTCTGGTTAAGTAGTTTAGATTTCGTCCATGACTGACTCAGTTTACCTTCATTCAGTTGCGAGTAGTTCGGTCGAGCAACTTGTATAGTTACGATGCATTCAATTAAGATCATGGACACCATTAGTTACTCTCTTCAGTTTTGTCATCTCCAGTTGGTTGACTAGTCCAGTCAAATATTATCCAATTTACTTGTGGACTAGTTAGGTTAATTCAGTCGACTTTTTCAGTTGAGAAACTCGGTTTGGTTGTCTGAAATCGTCCAATCGAGTTACTTAACTTATTCTTTTATTATTTTCTTTAATTATTTTGTTTAACACCAAAATCCGATAATTGATTTCCTAACAGACTAATTTATAATCATAAAAACTTAATTTGAACATCTAAAAGAGAACACACAGTCTAACTGAAATTTCAGATTACTTTAACTCCTTTTTAAATGAAATGAGTAGGACTAGACATGAACTTATTCGAAAACTTCATATATATCTTTACAATGTAGTGTACTCAGAATAAAAAAAATGATGTTTCAAGTAACACAACACACCATAAAAAACTTCACATGTGAGCTACTTAAAAAAAAAATCATTATCGTTAACAGGGATAAAAAAGAAATTTAAAAATGCAAAAATTTCATTTTCTAAATGAAACAAGTAATATTATAAAACCCACAAGGGAACTACTTGAAAACGCACATCATTTGTATTTTTTAATAAAGAAAATACAAAAATGACACAGAAATTATAGAAACTAAATGAAATCATTTAAAAAAAAGAGGATAAATTTTTCCACTTCACATTTATTTTTAAGAACCCACACACACACACACACACACACACACACACACACACATATATATATATATATATATATATATATATATATATATATATAGTAGCTAATAATAAAAAAAACCTTGGTTGTAACCTACCCCAGCCCAGACCTCGGTTTTTGGTACATGGCGGAGCAGTTCGGGTCCAAATTTTATCTTTGGTAGGACACTTCCTAGGATTGACTAAACTCGTCTTAGATCGGCTCGTTGTCGTACCTAGGCATGAAGCACGTGCTTCATCGTCAATAAATGGGGAAAAAAATCCATTATACACTCTTCTTTAATGAGTAATATACAATGCAATACATTATTGTAACATATTTTATATTATATTTTGTATATGTTGTTTCTTTTTCTCTCTTGTAACTTTTTATCTTCCTTAGGTTTATGTTTTGTATATAACATATTTTGTATTTAGTATTTTGGATAAATGAAAAATATATTCTCTCATTAGTTTATACATGGTATTAAGAGTCTCTGGCATACTCCACTAACCCTAACCCTAGCTCTGAAGCCGCCAAGCCACCTCCAATCCTCCATCTTTTTTTTCCCACCGTCCCTATGGTTTCCTCTAACATCGTTGCTACCCTTCTACTCTGATTTCATTCAATGTTGCTGCTCATGTGCCCTTAAAGCTATAACCTCCTCCAAATATCTCTCATGTCATCTGCAGTTCATGAACCTCCTTATTGGTCATGATCTGTTTGGATTTGTTGATGGTTCTCATCCATGTCCGGCAAAATCGGCCACGGTCTCCAACACTTAGACTTATAGTCTTGTGTATACCTCCGAGATCTGCCACTATAAAATCATATTGAAAGTCATCATTGGATCATTGTATCCTTCCTTGATTCCGTTTATTGCGATTTCTAGCACATCTACAGTAGCCCGGAACACCCTTCCTCTCACTTATGGCAAGCCCGCCCAAGGCCACATAAAACAATTGAAAATACAACTTCATAATCCGTCAAAGGCCCTCAATATATCACCGAGTTCATGCAGTTTATCAAATATTAAGCTTGTGAACTGGCTCTCATATATGCTCCTCTTGATGTTGAATACCTCACCATCAAATTTCTTTATGATCTTGATGACAACTATAAGGAACTCACTCACACCATTCAAGCTCGGGAAATTACAATCTCGTTTAAGAAGAAACATGAGAAGATCCTCAATCATGAAGCTCATATGGCTGCTCGCGGGATACTCAAGTCACTCTTCCGACCACCGCTCATCCTTCCACCAGATCCATCGGCCAACTCCACCACCTATTATGGCCCAAAAGCCCGTCGTCGGCCGTTGCCCTGGCTCCTGGCCCTCTTGGTACTGCAACAGCTGAACGCATTGCCGTACAACCAGCATGCCCCGTGTATCTCAAGTATTGCCGGCTCTGTAGTCGTCAAGGCCACTTTACTAGATATTGTCCGAATTTTTTGTATCTGCTGACTGCTACACCTGCGCCCCCTATTGGGCATCCTAGCCCTACCTATGTTCAGTTTCTTTCCCTAGTAGCTTACTCGCTCGCGCAATTTTCTCACTTTGGCTGGATTATTGAATCTTGCGCCACTCATCATGTGACTTCTGATCTTGCCAATCTCTCCTTACATACCCAATATATTGTCTCTAATGGTGTCTTTGTTGGTGATGGTATTTGCCTTCCCATCACTTACACAAGCTGTCTACCAGCATTTAATGTTCCTTACAGTTCTCTCATGCACTTTGTGTCCTCTCGATTAATAAGAATCTTTTGTCAGTTTCTCGACTCTCCAAATCTAATGATTTGATTTTTTTTTCTTCCTCCACTTTTCAGGTGAAGGATCCTGGCTCAGAGGAAATTATCCATCAAGGTCCACTTAAGGGCGGTATCTACTCCTGGTCTGCATCCATGTCTTCTCCACCATTGGCTCTATCTTTTTCTGTCATGTCATTGCCTGTCTAGCATAGTCGCTTGGGTCACCCATCTGATCGAGTCTTACATCAGTTTTTTTTGAAAAAAGTCTTACGTCAGTTAGTCGTGTTTAATTCGTTGTCGTCCTTTAATTCTCCATTGCATTGTTTAAAGTGTAATTCTTGCCAGTGCAATAAAAGTCATAAATTGTCGTTCGTGATTCTTCTATTTTTGAAATTTCTCCTTGATCTAATTTTTTCTGATATTTTAACTTCCTCTGTTCTCTCCTATAATGGTTATGTTATAAATATTATGTTATATTTATTTACTATTAAAGTAAATATATTTGGGTCTACTCTTTAAAATGAAAATCGGATGTCCTTTCCGTCTTTCACTATTTTAAATCTCATGTATAAAAATGGTTAACTCGTCATATTTTCACATTGTACACTGATAATGGTGGTGAATTCCTTGCACTCCAAGAGTTTCTTGCCCCTCCTCACACTCTTGAGCATAATGACTTCTCTGAATGTCGTCGCCACCATGTTGTAAAGTCGATCATGTGCTTCTACACCATGCACCTGTCCCTACCCAGTTTTGGCATTTTGCCTTTTCCACATTGGTTTATCTCATTAATTGGTTACCTAAACACAATCTTTCCCACAAGTCCTTCTTTGAAAGTTTTTTCACTGCCTTACCAAATCTTTCTAAGCTTCGTATTGGCTATCTATGCTATCCTTGGCTTTTCCCCTACACTCCACATAAGCTTACACACCGCTCTTTCCCATGTGTCTTCCTTGGTTACTTCCTTACACAAAATGCCTATCTGTGTTATTAGTCTTCCTTTGGAAAAATCTTGTTTCACTTCAAGTTATCTTTGAGTCCGAGTTTACTTTTGCTAGTGGTGGCTATGGTGATGGTTCTTTCCTGGAGTGTTGCCTGGTTTTCCTATGGAGGATTTCCTGTCTGTCGATTCTTTACCCTTTTTCACATGAGTCGTGACCCATACTACCCGTACGTCCTGCCCTGCCTGATCGTCCACCCAAAATTGCCATACCCCCTACCTAGCCTGAACCTACAAACTATCGACCCACACCTGATCTTATCACCTCATCGGATTCTGCCCCCAGCAACCATCCTATGGTTACCTACTCCAAAAATAATAACTTCAAGCTCAATCCTCGCTTTGGCCTCACCACTGTCACTGACACTACCTCGTCTGAGCCCACCACACATATTACAACTCTCAAGGATCCCCTGTGGTGTACAACCATGTATGAGAATTGTGATGCTCTTCTTCGTAATGGAACCTGGGATCTTGTCCCATTGACACATCTCAGATTGTATTTGGTTGCAAATGGTTATTTCGAATGAAACAAAAGACTGATGGCTATGTTGACCTGAAACGACCCTTACTCGAATTTTTTTTAAATATTACATATATGTCCATACATATATTAATATATACTAAAAATACATTTTTCAAGTAATATAATACATAATAAATTGATTGTATTTTAACAACTTAAAATACTCGAATAATGAAAGAAATTCATGCACGAAAGTTCAATAACGTAAAATGCAAAAAATCATAGTTTAAACACAAACCAGAAGCAAACAACCTCAGTTCTAAACCAAGTAACACAGTGAAAATAGTGAACATGTGCGGAAATTGGTTTAATACAATCACTAATAGAATCTCATAAAAATATTGAAACATAAATACTGCAAAGGTCACGGGTACGCTATCCAGCGCCGGATGCTCAGAGGTCCTCGCATGCAACCACATATCATATAAAAATATTCTGAGGTGTCTAATGCATGCATGATCGTAAACACGTTGCATAATACTGAATCGTAACGTAAAAATCATCATAAATTGAATCATAAACATAATACGTACGTAAATTCATAACATAAGTATTGGCATGTCATAAATATAAAATCATTTTCATGCGGGTCATATCAGTGAAGTGTGACCATAAACATAAGCGATTGATCAATCTAAAAACCAACGTACGTGGCGGCGAGATCCACCCAACCTTTGTGACTTCCCTACGCCTCTTATGCCACTTCACCCAACCTTTAGGGATCCATAGACCCATAAACATAAGTGACACTTCACCCAACCTCTGGGGATCCATAGGCCCTTAACATAAGTGCCACAAATCACATCAAATTGCATAAAATATTTTTTTTCATGCCCATTATCTTATCGTAAAATACATGCATGATTCATGAACTTAAAAATATATTTTCCTTAAAATTCTGCCAGTAAATATATATTTAATTCATTTTCCATAAAAATCATACTATATCAAAATATACAGATACATCCATTAAATATATATTTACGGATAATTTTATTCGCTACTGGCTAGTTCCAGCTGATGCCCCCTTAACTTAAGCCCTTAAACTTAGTCTGGCTCATTAATACTTACCCTTGCCCAAAATACTTAGACTAGCCCAATTATCCATAAATTTACCCAATTAGACTTAGATTGACCCATAAACAATTAAATTCTCTCAAGCCCAATTAATTTGGCCCAGAATAGACTTGATCCAATAACTATTTAAGCTCATTACACAACTTAAGGCCCATTTAATTCATTTGGGCACAAATAAACTTAATAAAATTAACAAGCCCAAGTAAAAATTAATTCAAGCCTAAAATATAATATTTCAGCCAAAATATAAAATTTAAGCCCAATAGATAACTTGGACTCGTAAATTAAAATTACCCGGCTCGAAATAAAATAACTCGAAC
The DNA here is from genome assembly GCF_033568475.1 of Henckelia pumila. Classification (NCBI taxonomy): domain Eukaryota; kingdom Viridiplantae; phylum Streptophyta; class Magnoliopsida; order Lamiales; family Gesneriaceae; genus Henckelia; species Henckelia pumila. Next base: position 69,718,896 of record NC_133122.1, read on the forward strand.
CCAAACCCATAACTTATGGCCCTAAATCACTTGACCCGACCCGGACCACTCACCCGCCCGAGCCCTGCTCGGGCTGCCCAGATAAAACCAAGCAGCTCAAGCCCTAACCCAAATCACTACGCTACACCCGAGCAACCCCCATCTACACCCCACGGCCACCTTGCTCCAGCCACCCATGGCCGGAGCCGCGCCGGCAGGACCACCCCAAGGTCATGCTGGTGCTACAGGACCCGGCCATGGCCTGATCCATGACCTGCATGGCTCGAGCGTGAGCCATATTTCAAGCCATACGCAAAAGCACACCCCTGCGCACAGCTCACCCAAAAAACTTCGGTCCTCTTGATCAGAACCCTCCAGGCCGAGCCCCCACCTTCCAAACCAACGCAACGAGCCCAACTAACCAGCCAACCAAGTACAGCAGCTAATCGAACCAGCTATGTCCGAAAATGAGAGAAAATCAATCCATCCATTGCAAAAACGTGAAATGTTGCATAAATCTTAAAATCATGAGCTGAAATCCACAAACAAATGCAAACACAATTTTTTAAGCATAAAAACAGAGTATACTATGATTTAAATGGGTGAGGAAAGGAGGATAGATCATGCCTTAGCTCAAGAACAAGAGATACGATTACGAAACTCGAGACGGGAATCTCGGAAAGCCCAAAATCTTCAGTTTTTCTTCAAATTTCGTGAAGGTGTGTGCAATGTGTGGCACGGCAGCTGAGACTCCTTCTTGAGCTTCAAGAAAACGTGAGGTTGAATATGATGGGAAGAAGATTAAGGCTTAGTATATATTTGTATGTATAGTGAGCTTAGTGCCTTTTAATTAAAAATGATAAGGGGTTTAGAATAAAATGATACAAGCCCAACATAAAATTTTGAACATAAAAGAGCTCAAATTTTTGAAATAAGAAAAGACCCAAATTTAAAAGTGCCCTAAAAGCCTTTAAAATAACCCACTAAGGTTAAAATGGGCTTTTAATTACACACACACACACACACACACACACACACATATATATATATATATATATATATATATTGGGCTCTTGAAAACCTTGGTCATAAATTTCGATAAAAACTTTACCCCGTTCATCCATGGTTTCGTCTACGCGCTCGCAAATCGAATTCCTCAAAAATTCATAACGCTCAAAATACTCGAGTCAAATTTCATAAATAAATTTAAAACATATACACATGTCACATAAAAGGTCATTTAACCCCTTAATTTATTTTAACATACTTCAATTCTTCTAATTACGCATATGGTTTATCGTAGAAAAAATTTTAGGCGTCACATGACCGCTACAAGGCTCGTTTTGTTGCAAAGGATTTCATCAGTGCGCGGGTCTTGACTACATTTACCCTTTCAGTCTTGTGGTGAAACCCACTACAATTCACATTCTCTTGCTACTTGCGGTTTCTAATGGGTGGTCTCTTCTTCAGATGGATGTGAATAATGTCTTTCTTCACGTTCAGTTGAATTAAACGTGTTTATATGGCTCAATCGCCTAGTGTTGACTTCACTGGATCTCGTGCTGACATGTATTTACTTATTTTTTTGTTCTAGAGGTGTTACTACTGTGTATCTACTCATCTGTGTTGATGATCTGATTCTCATATGGAATAAATCAGGCGCTCTACAGGGCTTCATTGATCGATTGAGAAATCGGTTCTCTGTCAAGGATCAGGACAATTTTTCTTATTTTCTACGTGCTGAAGTTGATTCTTTTATAGAGGGACTTTGTCTCTCTTAGAAAAAGTATCTTCTTGATATTCTTACCAGGACCAACATGGCTTACTCGAAGCCTGTATAATCGCCTCTAACAACGTCTTCTGCGCTGCACCTATGGGATGGCTCACACTCTAAGGATACAACCTTGTGTTGCCAAACGGTTGGTATTGTACAATATCTTTCATTTACTCATTAAGATATTGCATTTTTTGTTAACAAATTGTCTCAGTTTATGCACTCTCCTTTGTATCCACCGGGGATTTCAAACGTGTATTGTGATACCTAAATGGTACGTGCTCCTATGGTCTTCTTCTCTGAAGGCATTGCTCTCTTTCCTTTACTATGATATGGATTGAGCTGGTGATATTGATGACCGTGCATCCACTGGTTCTTATATTATGTTTCTAGGTTTCATTCCTGTCTCATGTAGCTTCAAAAGTATGGCTCTATTACTCGCCCTTTTACTAAGGCTGAATATCGAGCCATAGCCTCTACAGCTGCAGAACTGCAATGAGTTAGGTGTTTTCTTGATGAACTTGGTGTTGCTATTGATCCCTATCCAGTCTCTATCTACTGTGACAACATTGATGCTACTTATTATGTTCAAAATCATGTGTTAAATTCTCGCATGAAGCACATTGCTTTGGATTATCATTTTGTACATGAGCTTGTTCAAAGTAACAAAGTTCGTGTCTCTCGTGTCTCATCTTCCGACCAATTGACTGATGCTTTGAAAAAGCCACTTCTTAGTTCTCGTATTGTCTACTATGTTCCAAGATTGGTATATCTTCGATCTCACCATTTTGAGTGGGTATATTGAAAAATATTTTATATTTTATTTTGTATATTTTGTATGTTTTGTATATTATGTTTCTTTTTATCTCTTGTAATATGTTATCTTCACAGAGTTTATGTTTGTATGTAAACATGTCTTGTATTAATTTTTTGGGAGATATGAACAATATATTATCCCATTAGTTTCTACTGATATAACACATATGTTCTACATATATATAAAGAACATATTATATATATATGATTTTCTGTTTGTCTTCCCTGAATGTATTACATATTTAATTTGTATTTGACACTTACCTCGCAAATAGGGATGTCAATGAACTCGGACCCACAATGAACTTGCCCCATGCGAGGCGGGCCTCGAGTCCATTTTTTCAGACCCGAAAGGGTATGGGGCAGGTGATCATGGGTCCTATAAGACCTGCCCCATATATAATACATATAAAAGCTCCTAGGTTTTTAATTCTTCAAAGATTCTTCCTAGCTGCTCTCTCCCATTAGCCGTGCGATCATCTCTCTCACTCTCATCTTTTAATTCCTAAACAATTCTTAAATTCCTCTTGCTTTTTAATTCAACTACCACCGATCACCGCCTTACTGCCTACCCTTCGATGTCTGCCTGCCCTTCGACGATTGCCAACCTCCAACCACCAAATACGTTCAGTGCTAAGATACAAGTTTCTATCATAAAGAACAAGTTTCATATTCGAATTTAAATTGAGAAGTATTTTAAGGTTCTCTTTTGCATACTAGAAATGGAGTATTTTAAGGTTTTATTTTGCCCTCCGACCACCACCTACGATCAGATCTGTTTTTCATTTTAAAAAATCGCGGTTTCATGGGTCTCACGGATCCAACCCATCCCGTCCCGTTTCAGATTCACGGTGGGACAGGTACAAAGCATATTCAAACGTGGGGTGGGTAATGAGTTCATATTTTTCTATTGAGACGGGTCTCGGGGTTTGGCCAAACCCGACCCAAATCCGCCCAATTGACATCCCTACTTGCAAAATTATTATAACATGCGTGGAGGGTAAGTGTCAAATTCATTAAATACAAGAGAGTTTAATGCAAAAAACACTCGATTATATATTTATAATATTTAATGTATCTTTTTAATAGATTTATGTTAATTTTATGAATTATATGACACACATAATTTCACATTCTTAAAGTCCCCGAATTTTAGTTTCCTTGCCTTTTTGTTATTTTGAGAGTTGCAGTCTTCCAGATTTTTACATTTGAATATTAACTAATACATTTGAATATTAAATAATAAATCTAACATATTGTAGCATTAATATAAATATAAATATCAACCATTTAATTATTTTAAATTAATTATATACATATAGAGGATTGAGTAATATAGTTGTATAGTCAATACAATACCTATAAACACGGCCACAACAAAGTCTCTATAAACCAATGAAGAAACAAACTAGAGGCATATAAATCAGGTGATGGTCTACATAAATCCCATTTTATTCGGACCAAAAATCAAGCGTAAAACCCAAAAAAAATCTTAAAGCATCACATTAATAAAAGAAAATATTGATTCTCCATGGGATGAGATTCATTGTCTGAAAAAGACAACATACATTAATTTCTCAGGCAAATCTAACTGGGACCTCTTTGGTCCCATTTAGAAGAACTTGTCTTCGTTCTGATTCCATTTCGCCTCTTGTTGATAGAGGATTCGAATCCGAAAAAGGATGTCGAATCAAAGAGGGAATGGAGACAAGAAGCAAGAAATGGTTGCCGTCGCCATCGACAAAGATAAAAGCAGCCAAGCTGCCTTGAAATGGGCTGCTGATCATTTCCTAGGCAAAGGCAAAACTGTCATTCTCCTCCATGTCAAACAGAAATCTCCGTCCGGTACTCCCGGTTCGTGCAATTTTCGATCATGATCATCTGCCAATGAAGCTGCAGTTTCTTTTTCTTTTTTTTTTTCTTTTCTTATCTCACCTTTCTGGCATGCAAGAAATGAACATATATAGATCTATCTTTTTGCTCAGCATTGTATTTGGAAGGATATATGTCAGAATTTTGTTGTTCTTGTTTCACAAGAAATAGTCAAATTCGACGCTTTAAAGAATTAAAGTATACAACAAACATTTGGTTCAATAATTTGTCTCTTTGCAATATTGATCTCAATTTCTTTCGTTTTGCCAAGGCCTTGACACTTTTTGTTTAGTCCAGAATATGGATAGCTATTGATCATATACAATCATTAATCTGGTTTGCGGTTGACATATCTTACATCGAAATTTCATGGACTTTATCTCACCCTTTTCTGCTCATGGTTCAGTAGGAAACCATTCTAGTTTCTCAGACAACGAAGACGTTTCGAAAGGGAGCAAAGTTCCATTCGACAACCAGACCAAGGAGCTTTTCCTTCCCTTCCGTTGCTTCTGCAACCGCAAGGACGTAAGAAAACGCCTTCATCGTTCATGACGTACGATAGATTATGCTAATATACTAAATTGGGATGGCGAAAATAATTTGTAACAGATAAAAGTGAGTGAAGTTTTACTAGAAGACACAGATGTAAGTAGAGCTCTTTGTGACTTTGTGAGGAACAATTCAATAGAGAACTTGGTGCTTGGTGCCAGTGTCAGAACTGGTTTTAACAGGTAAAAAATAACACATCTAATCTTATAGTTACATTTTCATTGCCATTTCATTTCAAAAAGTTAGCAGTTAAAAAGTTTCTTTTTTCGAATTTTAGATTCAAAACAATTGATATTCCGGGAAATGTTACCAAAGGAGCACCCGAGTTTTGCACTGTATATGTCATTGCTAAAGGGAAAATACTAACCGTCAAGTCGGCCTCGATAAGTTCAGCTTCGAAAGAAGCTCCTCGCCAGATGCAGAATTCGTCTAACCCTCCTGGTTCGACTGATCCACGGTCAACGCAAGTTAATGGGGCACGAGGTAGGTTCGTTGCTTATCATAGATACATATCTTGTTTCATTGGGCTAAAGAAAACTGGGTTGCTCCATTTCAGGAGGTGCCTATGTCGATAGGTCATCTTTTGCGGCTAAGACAAGTGGAGTGGATAACACAGATTCAATCAAGTAAGCAGACTGATATAAGAACAACAGATGTTATTCAATCCAACTGAAAGTGGAAAACTTATATACAATGCTTGTTTGTTTGTTTTTTAATCTTTTATACCATCGATTTCAAATTCAGGTCACCATTTATGAGAGGAAAAGCTGTGAATAGATCATCATACGGGGAAATATCTCTGCCCGATACGGACATATCGTTTGTGAGCTCGAGCAGGCCGAGCAACGACCGAATGTTGTATGCATTGGATCACGATACCAATCTACCCCCTCGCCTGTCAAGCGGGTCGGACCCAGAAAACTCGATGAACTTCGGATCCCAAATCTCCGTCTCCAAATCCTCCGATGGAGGCAGCAGTTTCGGAGTCTTCTCTTCGAGCTCACTGGAAAGTGGGAACCATCCTTGGTCAGGATCTCAAAACTTGGTATGCTAAAAACAAAAACAAAAACAAAAACGATCTAAGTATTCGAAAGAGAAATTATATAGATTCGAAGATAGTTAATGTTTTCGTATACGCAGGATGATGTAGAAGCAGAGATGAGAAGGCTGAAACAGGAGTTGAGACAGACAATGGACATGTACAGCTCAGCTTGCAAGGAAGCATTCACTGCTAAACAGAAGGTATAATTTTTAGTTTGGGCACTCCTGCTTGTGAAATCTACTTCCCTATGTGCTCAAATCTTGAATAATAAATCCCGTGTTTTCAAATTTTGAACATATACCCCTTGTATAATTTTAAAACAAAATGGAATTAAGAAAAGGTTTTCAGCCCTTGTATAATTTTAAAACAAAATGGAATTAAGTAAAGTTTTTCACTTTTCAGCAGTCTCCTCATTTCACTCAAGCAGTGTATCCAATTCCAATCAACCCCATTGATTAGTTTTTTCAAATGACATACAAAATGAATTCTAATATATCAGTCATTTATGGAATACAAACACGGGTTCTATGTCTACATCTTCATAGGCACTCGAGCTTCATCGGTGGAAAGTGGAAGAAGAACAAAAACTCGAAGAAGCACGACATGCAGAGGAAGCAGCATTAGCCATTGCAGAGAGAGAGAAGCAAAAATGTCGGGCGGCTATTGAGAAAGCCGAAGCGGCTCAAAGAATAGCCGAATTCGAGGCGCAGAAAAGAATCAACGCTGAAATGAAAGCACTCAGAGAAGCAGAGGAGAAGAAGAAAGTACTTGATAAGTTGGCACAGAACGATGTTCGGTATCGAAAATACTCCATCGAGGAGATTGAAGCTGCCACTGATTATTTCTCGGAGTCTCGTAAAATCGGAGAAGGTGGATACGGGCCGGTTTACAAGTGCTACTTGGATCATACACAGGTTGCCATAAAGGTTCTTCGGCAAGATGCTGCACAAGGAAGATCACAATTCCAACAAGAGGTATGAAATTTTTGATATTGGTAAAAAAATTCGTTGAATGAAAGAAAATATGTGTGACTTCTTTTCACATGAGAAAATGAAAGTTTTAAAATGAGTTAAAAAATGGGGTAACTTCTATAGCAATTTGGGTTAATTATTTTCGTAAAGCGAAAGCGAGAACGAATACAAAGTAGTTGTTATAGAATCTCATTGTGCAATCGCGCAGGCCTGAGCGGCCCGGGGCGTGACAAAATATAGGCCTTTTTCTTGGCTTGGTATCGAGTCATACTAGAAAAATGTCGATATCTTTTCTCTCAGGTCGAAGTTCTGAGTTGCATTCGGCATCCGAACATGGTGCTGCTCCTAGGAGCATGTCCCGAATACGGGTGTCTCGTGTACGAGTGCATGGTAAACGGCAGCTTGGAGGATTGCCTCTTCCGACGGGGGAACTCTCCAGCTCTCTCGTGGCAACTCCGATTCCGAATCTCAGCAGAAATCGCAACCGGCCTCCTTTTTCTCCACCAGACCAAGCCTGAGCCACTGGTGCACAGAGACCTCAAACCGGCCAACATTTTACTCGACCGCAACTTCGTCAGCAAGATCAGCGACGTCGGCTTGGCTCGACTCGTCCCACCGTCCGTGGCCGACACGGTCACGCAATATCACATGACATCTGCTGCTGGAACGTTCTGTTACATCGACCCAGAGTATCAGCAGACAGGCATGTTGGGCACGAAATCCGACATTTACTCCCTCGGAGTAATGCTACTTCAGATCATAACAGCCAAGCCGCCTATGGGTCTGACTCATCACGTCGAAAGGGCTATCGAGAAGGGGACGTTCGCAGACATGCTCGACCCTGCGGTCCCCGATTGGCCAGTAGAAGAGGCATTGGGCTTTGCAAAGATAGCACTCAAGTGCGCAGAATTGAGGCGCAAAGATAGACCTGATCTTGGAACCATGGTGTTGCCCGAGCTCAACAGATTACGAGCACTAGCCGAGGAATCGATGCCGACTATGTCCATGGCTACAACTCCAAGAATCACCCCAAGTTCAAGAGAGACTTATTCTCATGTGAGTACTGAGTTATTCTCATGTTCGTCGTCTCTGATCAGCGTTTTTCTTGTGATGTATAGCTAATATATATCGAGGGAGTTGCTGAATTTTGCAGGTGCCTGAATCTCAGAAGCTCTACTCAAATAGTGAAGGCATACGAGGACGTACAATGACAGGATATATTCCAGAAAATAGAAATTTGGGAACAAATGAAACTTAGCTTCTTGGTTGATTATGATAGAACAAGGAAACAAAACATTGGATATTGGAAAATCGGGTGATCTTTTGTAAGTTTGTAATAAAACATTTCACACGTTTAACATTGAATGATGTTTTGTGCGTACCATTGATTTGGTATAAAAATGTTGTCAGAAAGATTTGAATGGGGTAAATCAAATCCAACAAATGACCTATATAGAATTTATAAAGAGGACATGACAAAATTGTGTTATCTACTATGGTTTTCATTTTGGACAAAAAATGCATGCGTATATATGTTGTTATAGAAAATTATTGTCTTGAAAAATAAAACACGAGATCGTTTTACGCTTTATCGAGAACCTTAAATTGTAACAATTAACACATAAGCATACGTGAATCCATTCTCCCGAGAAATCTGGAGTATGGAACTTCTTAACAATGGAGCACTTAGGTTCCGTAGAGAAATATGTAGAATGAATACAATTTCTACGTTATGTAGTACATTATGTGTGTGTGATCCACTTTTGAGGACCATAACCCTACTTATAATAAAATAATTGTCCTTTATTTTCAATTTGGTCCCTCAAGAAATTGACATAACTTAATGGTGTCTATCTATGCATTTAAACCCATGACAAGATTTTGATACCCTTTTTAATCCAAAATTTAAACTTTATGACATCACACTGCGTTTATTTGCCTTGATAAATGAAGGATACCATAGATAATACCAACTAATCATATGTTTACTTGCAAAATTAAAAAATGGTATAAATCTTTAGGCCCGTTAATGATAGGATTGAGAGATGATTTTTAGTCCTAGATTTTTAATGGGATTATAAATATTATGGTGTGAGAGAATGAAAAAAATCAATTATGCCTTTTCTTTTTATCTTTCACCTTCTTTCCTTCTTTGCCGAACATATGATTATTATGAATTATGATAGCTAAATGGTGAAATCGTAATTTGTTCTTAAGTATAATTTCAATCCCAAAATTAATCCATCCAACTAAACATATTATTATTTATCCATAACTACTCTCTATCATATCAAATTATATTAATAATCATACTTTAATCTATCCTTGCCCAATCCCATCATTCAAAGTAAACATAATGGGATTATCCGATGAGAGATGTGAACATTTAGGCATTGTTTGGTTTAGTGTATTATTAATTTATATATAACTTATCTCATTCAATTTCGCATTATTCTCGTCATATTATTTATCAATTTATTAATTATTAATTTTGTATCAATTAAATCAAATAAATTATAATCTATCCATCAAATCAAATAATGTATTAACTATTATTTCTTATTTATTTTTTAATTACATTATATTACTTATCTATGTATTACGTATATCATCACTCAAACCAAACGGTGCCTTAAGTCCAAAATAATCCTTACAAAAAATTCCTTTATTTCTTTAAATTAAGAAAAAGAAAATGATTCAAAACGAATTTGAGAAATTAAATGGTGGATGCAATCTCTATATAATCTTTTATTTTCCTCTTCAATGACAATTTATTGTGAAATTTGAATTTCTTGGGTATTTGATCTTTTTGAAAGATGATTTGATATTTTGATAACGTTAAGTCGATGGGTTAAAGCCTTGTTATCAAATTAACCTTCAAAATTTGGAAAAAAACGCGATGAATGCCTTGAATCGCGTCTTGAATTTTATTTGTCTTGAATTCGGTGAAGAACGAAATCTTCATGAATTTAGATGAATTTAAATATATTTAAAGAAGAACACAATTAATCCCTTGAATCATGTATTGATCTCTTCAAATTTGATGTTGAAGAAGAACGCCTTAAATTACGCCTTGAACTTCGTTGATTTCCTTGAATTTGACTTGAGATGAATTGTTGAATTCTTTTATTCATTTGCTTCTTTGTCTTCTGTGTTGTGTCTTCTTCTTAATCATTTGTCCCCTATTTATAGCTGAAAGATGCAGATTTCTATCATTTTTTTTTGATGAGGTGTCGCAATTTGATTGGCCCCTCGTGATTCATTTGGTGATTATCTTCCATTATTCACAAGATTTAATTTATATACTAAGAGCCCGTTTGGATTTCATAGATATTTTTTTAAAAAAGTGCTTTTTTAAGTTATAATTTTTGGTTTTTCAAAAAACTTTAATTTTGACTTTAAAAAGCACTTTTTAAGCACTTATTTGTTCATCGAAACACCTTAATTATTAGCTGAAAAAGCACTTTTTTTTAAAAAAAAAAAATTATTTTTCTGCCTAACTTTTGAAACCAAATGGGGGCTAAGGCTGTGTTTATATGTCTTGATAAATGAGGGATAATAGAATATTACTGACTAATCCTATGTTTAATTAGTTGCAACATAAATCATTATAAATCTTTAAGTGCGTTAATAATGGGATTTACGACTGATTCTTAATCTTAAATTTTAGAAAAAATTATAAATCTGTACATGGTGAAAATAGAAAAAAAAAAATCAATCCCAAATTTAATCCATCAAATTAAACATAGTATTATTTTTTTATAACCACTTCATATCCTATTAAAATTATATTAATAAACACATTTTAATCTATCATTGCACAATCTCATCTCTCAAAGTAAACGCAACCTAAAAATATTAGTATTTTCTTCCATTTGATTCAAAATTTAATTTTAAATACTAAAAATATTGGTATTTTCTTTTATTTATTGCAAGATGCAATCTCCATTTAAAATCTTGATTTTCTCACAAAATATATTAAAATATCAATTAATTAAATATTTATTTTTTGTAGGAATTTAATTTTCTAATAAATAATCAATTGACATTTACTATTATTTTATATTTTCCATAATTTCAGTGTCAACAAATTTTAATTGTCTACAAATGTCCCATTTTGGAACGTAACCATAAATTATTTTTTTCATAGGCGAAATTTTGTTTGAAACATATGAATAATCAGAAAAATACATTAAGGGTGAAAATGAACTCATATAATTTTAAAATAAACAATATCTTGAAAGCAAAAATTGACATACATCATAGTTTTCAAAATAATAAATATTAAAACGATTATAGAGTACAAAATTCATATCAAAATCATCGGAAGTATTCCCATCAATTAGCGGGTGGGTTTGATGTGGGGGCACTGGGGCTGCAATTGATAGTTGAATTATAAATTTTTTTTGAATTATATTCTCGTGTGATGTGTCCAAATTGATATATATTTATATCAAACAATAGAATGTGTCAAGATTGAACTAATAACTGGGCCTAAAAATAAAAGTCATGGTGAGATAAATAATTATAGTTACTTTGAAGTTTGGTTTGGACCCATAGATCGAAATGTTAAAAACAAAAACAAGTCTACTATGAAAAAATATAATATTATGAGGGCTTGAGTATATTAAAGTATTTGGACAAGAGTCTACTGGCACTTGCCCGTATACTATCTTCGTCTCTTGTCGCATTGAGATTTATTCATAAATGATTTTTTGTTTAGACAATAATTTATTTGCAGAAATTTGATCTTTGAAGTTGCACAAATCATCCTTTCAAATTAATTTCATCCAAATTTTCTTTCATTCATATTTTTCTTCTCCACAAGCAAGCAAAAGATGGAAAATTTTCTTTCTTTCATGAATGATTTTTTTTCTTCATTCCATGCATATTTCATGAACTATAAATAATAAAAAAAACAAAGAATATTAGGGCAAAATTCGTATTATCCACATTCCACAAGTACGGTGTTTATGTTTTTTTTTAAAATTTAATATTAATATTTAACCTTATGTATGGTTCGAGTTTGCATTGCAGGAGGCGGGTTCTTTGAAAATATATTCCAAAAATTTGGAGTGGAACTTGAATTAATTGCTTTCCAATTCTTACATGTATGCTCATTGCTTCTCTTCATATTTATTGTATATACATGATATATTTTTGTTTTCTTTCACAAATAACACGTATTTTATTATTATTATTATTATTATTATTATTATTATTATTATTATTATTATTATTATTTATTTATTTTCGCATCTCCTAAAAAAGAACCTATTATTTCACCTACATATATACATTAGCATTTGCCGCTCCCTGTTCGTCGTTTTTTTAAAATAAAAATAAAAATAAGATTATTACATTCATATAATACACGTCATTGCTTTACACATGTATTTGTTATTATTATTATTTTTTTTGAAAGATTTTTTATTTTGTAGACATATGTTATATGTATATGGGTTCTCAATCGTATTAAAACCTTTTTTTTTTGGTTTTTCTTACGTATTATTATATATGTTTTTACCATTTTTTTGTTTCATTATTATTATTTAATTATTTATTTATTATTATTAATTTTATTATATTATATGTATACACATGCATGCTCTATTATGTACGCAATCTTCTCGCTCTCTTTTTTGTTTTTTTGTTTTTTGTTTTAAAGTTTACATATACATAATCGTGTAAATTTTTTGAGTTTATTATAATAATAATAATTATTATTATTATTATTCACAAACCTATACGTATTCAAGTTTTTTTTGGTTATATTATTATTTACATATATACATGTATTCACAATACTTTTTGTTATATATATATATATTTATTTATTTGGACAACACAATGGTCTTCCTTAAAGATATATATTCTTATTACAACACCCAACGCTTGGTGATTCTTGATGACGAAATCCAAACGAAAAAGGTACTATTTTACGGAGCCATCCCAGAGGTTGGGGTGGGCTCAAGCCCTAGATTGTTTTTTTTTTTTGTTATTAGCATGTATTTTTTTTTCTTTTTCATGGGTTTCATCCCTAGCTAGTTAAAAAAAATTTCTTGTTCTTTAGCCCATTGAATTTATTTATCCCATTGAATTTAATTTGCCCATTAAAAATAGCACTCCATGAATACATGACTCCATCGATTTCTCTATTTCTCCCTCACCTCAAAATCGGCCGATAACTCTCGGTCGGTGGAACCTGAAAATTCATTGAGGGTCATGTTATAAGCTTCATTTTGATACTAATTTTCTTGTGTAAATCGCGAACCAAGGTGAAACCCAGAATGTAGCTCGTAACTCTATTTCTACTTGAGTTTTTCTTCAATTTTTTCGAAGAATTTCTGTTGTCTTTGGGTCGTGTTGCTAGGATTCAAACAATGATAAGTTTGCTTCAAGTTTGGGTGTCAAAAGCCTCAAATTTCAGCCGATTTTAGCAACTGCTGTCGTGAGTTCGAGCACCGCTGCAAGTTGCCGGAATTTTGCCGGAATTTAGCTTCGAGTCTTGGGCATTCCAAGCTCAATTTTCAACCTATTGTTTGAATTAGTAGTCTGCTTGGTGAGGAGAAATTATTCACTTCGCTTTAATTTGATTTCAACTCAATTATTGCACCGATATTGATTAGACATTATTGAGTAATGTTATAGGTACCCAAGTTTATTGATTTTTAAGTTTATTCCGCCGAACCTATAAATTTTGGTTGAATTGGTATAGCGATTATTTGATAATTTAATGATATTTCAATAATTATAGAATTGTTGTATCGAATTATGAGTTATGAAATAGTCAAATTTTAAATATCTCGTTAATGACTAAGTTTATTATTGAAAATTTGTTAATTTTTAATTATTTGTTTGGATAAGTAAATTTTTATTTATGGTGATAATTTTTTCTCATAATATCATTGAGATTATGTTTGTCTTTTGCATTATTTGGATTGTCATAAACTTATAGCTTGTATATTGGTTTTCTCTCATTACTTGTATTGTTCGAAAAAATTAAATGGTTGCCATAAGTTTTCTTTTCATCTTGCATTTTTTCCTTTTAGTTGTGCTTTTTGGGACTTTATTGTTATGGGTTGAATTGATAAAACCAGTTAGTTTTCAAAAAAGTGAATTGTGTATTCATAATAAGCTGATTTTTCTGATGGAATTCAATGATGACGAACATCTCGCCAAAGGTCAATCAGCCCAGGGTCGTAATATTTTTTGGCTACGTCCCTGTTTATGCTGGCTGCCAAGTGGTTCATCGAGACTCATTTCACAAAAACTTCCAAATTTTGGGCTTTTCGGGCAACTCATCACCAACAATTGCAAGAGCATACTCTATTGCTATCATTGGGGAGTCATATCATTGAGGGCAAGGCAAAATAGAATGACACACTCTAATTCATTGGTGAATTTCATTACATCAAAGGATATTGGGAGTGGACTGAAGACATTTTTAGTCGGTGTTATCATATGCTTCGAGCGGCACAAATATACGACCCAGTACGCTTCATTATTCACATATGATCAAGATCTAACATTATATAGGAATTTTGTGAGGCATGCATGTTGTCCACTCAACCATACACTATTGACTTCACTTGAAAAATAATATATATATATTTGTGGGATTTGCACTCTTTGTCAGCTCTCTCCATCATCAGAAGTTTATATGATGAAGTTGTTCGTAGTGCCTAGGAGCTCATCGGCGTTGATGAAGTGGATGTCAGATTCTTTGCTCGATCTTGCAACCACTTATTTCATGTCTTTCACATTCTTCGATGAAGTTCAAAATATGAGTCGTGTTCTCAAGTGACTATTGATCATTGGGTTAGATTTTGGTTCAAGAAGTTTTTCCAATATCATTCACCTCCTCTACATAGAGATAAAAAAAGATGGTGCACCCTGAATTCACACATAACCCCCTTGGCGATCTCAAGACACATGAAGAATGGTCTCTTGTAGAGAAGGCTATGTTTTCGAAGTTCGTCATCATAGATAACTCAAGAGATGAGACATATTTGGTGGCATATTTATCTTGATGGTTATGTGTATTTGTCTTTCCCCAAAGTGACGCCAACATGATTCGCTCGAGTACCTTCAAGATAGCAAGCATTATGGCTACTGAGCGGAAGTAGGGTTTTGCTGTCACAACATTGACAAGTATTTACCGATGCCTCAAAAAAATTGATGGTTCTTAAAATCCATCTCGTGCACGTGTAACTTTTCTTGTACACTTCATCTATGGTTGGCTTGTGCATTACTTTAAAAATCACATCCAAGTTTGGCAAGAAGTATGCAGCTCCAAAATGGCGAGATTTTCTAGCGAAGGGAGTGCGAAACATAATGATTCATTTGAATCTCGCAAGAAAATTCACAAATGAGATTTTGCTTCTTGGACTTGCATCATGATCACAAGAAGTTGTGGGCCACAGTTCATGGAAATTATTTGAAAGAAAATATTACGATTTTGACTGTCTCGAGGCCTTGTGAGAACTTGCGAGAAGGTAAAGCATGTGATGATGAAAATGGGTCTCTTGGTGAAAACCGTCCACATACGCCTACAGACTCTCGTCCTAAAGATCATAGTTCTCGTGCCATTGAACTTTTAGAAGTTAACAATAGAAATAACTTTGAAGATAGTGAGAGTAGCACTGCGGACCATCACTAGAAAAGGGTAAAAAAGAACTCTAACCTCTCTGAGCCGAGAGTCATTGACATTGATAGTGTAACCGGGGATCCGAAACTTATGTGAAGCTTTGTGGGAGAGGTTGTTTCTCAATTTCATTTTCTTATTTTGACATACTATTTTTCATCAACCTTCTTTGTTATTATTCACTTTTTTTAGGTAGAGAAAGAGATATTGAATGTTGATGATAATCTTGGTTCACGGGGTAGCCAAAAGTCGATCGTGGGACTTAACACATCAATTACGGTTCTTTCAGGTGGTGAGCCAATACCAAAAGAGGATTCTATCTTGGCAATTATGGATGTAACTCCTAGGCCTACTTCACTTCTTGCGTTTGATGGAGAAAATTTTTTATTTGATCATCAAAAGCTATTTTTTCAGATATTGCGGGTCGACCTTCGTGAAAAGATAATGAATACTTCAATCGACTATATCTCCTCTCAAAGGCGACATGTTTCTGGTGCTTGATACCATGAAGCGTTTCAATGATTTTGATTTATCTGGTTTGGAAGAGTTGTTAGGATCATTTTTTGACAAGGCTGCTGCATTTGATGAAGCCCGGTCAAAATACTCCGAACAGACTGCCAAGGAGATTCTTGCACAACAACTGAGCGAAGCCAATGATCATCTTGATGCTGCCAAGACTAGGGAGAACAAAGAGGCGAGTGAATTTCAATCTACTTAGGAGGAGTTGGAGCGCATTACTAAAGAACTTGATGATTTGAAGAAGAGAAAGAAAAATTTATCTAATTCCTTAAAGAGACAACAACGATTGGTATCCAGTGCTCAAGCAAAGGTTCATAAGATTGAGGAAGAAGTCGCTACAATCAGAGATGTTTCCCCTTTGGATGATGAGGCCATCGAGAATTTGAATATGTCGATGGTCCATCTTGAAGTTAGTCAAAGAATACTTGAAGAAATTTAGTCCTTTTGTTTAGCATATGTTTAGGACTTTTATTTCTTTTTATCTTTTTTTAATGAACATCATTTTGAGACCGCTATAAATTTTCTTATTTGGTTGATACTTTCTTTTTGATATTTTCTTTTTGCTTACATTTCACTTGAAAATATAAAATAAATTAATATTTCATGTAAAAAGAAAACAAAAAAATCCTGACTGTACTTAGAAAATATCTAAGTTGCATACGTACCCAATAGAGAGATCAAGTCATAACGTAGTTAAAAAATTTGATTGTTTGAGATGGGGGTGACGTACATAGTTTATACTCATGTGGTCCAGGAGAATCTATTTCTCGACCACCCTAGACTAGGTGGAGACTTAACATTTTAACCACATAAAATACCATAAGTGGGAGAAATACAGTTTAACCACATGAAGTCACTATTGGTGTGATATATAAGAGTTTAACCTCATGTAATATCTTTGGTGGATATCGTTTACATTTTATACTCTTGTCACTTGTGAGTCAGGAGTTATTCTTGATTTATTCTTTTTTCGTGAATTATTTTTTTATTTTTTTTATGCATAGTCGCGCTTCAAAAATTTCTCAATCATGAGACCAATCCTTAAACCATCTTCAGCCACTAGTTTGTATGCGCCATAGTATACACCTCTTTGATAACATACGTGACATTCCATTTTGACGTAAACTTGTTTCCGATTCGATGAGTTGTGATGATAGGTCTTCTCATTGCGAGTACCAAATCACCGACTTGAAATGAACACGATCACACTTTCTTGTTGAATGCTCTAGAGACATGAGCTTGATAACATTCAAGTCTTTGTTGCGCTTCCATTCTTTTCTCATCGAGAGCTTCTGACTCCTAGAGGCTCGATCGCGCATTCTCTTCTTATGTCAAGCCTTCTTTGAGAGGTACCACTTCAGCCCATTTATAAAAATAGTCTGCTGAAGCCAAGATATAAAAATGTCCACTTGAAGATTTAGTCAGCGGTCTTACTGTATCTAAGCCCAACGCATCAAATACCAAGAGGCTACTGTAGGATGCAACAACTCAGGCGGTTGGTGAATGAAATTTGCATGGTACTAACAAGCTTGACATTTTTGTGCATAATCCATGCAATCTCTCACCATTTTTGGCCAATAATAACTCATTCTTTTTATCTGAATATGCAACTTTGGGCCTGATTGAGGCTCTACAAGTTCCAGAATGAGCTTCTTCCATTGCTCGGGTGGTGTAGTAGTTCGATTCTTAATTAAGTTAACCAATTGCCTAAACTTGATTAAGGGTTCCCAATCGGAATTAAGGAGTTAAAAATTGGATTTGAAATGATCAAAAATGGTTGCAAGGGCTTCAAGTTATTGGACAGTTCGGAAGCTCCGAAGATTAGTTCGAAAACTGGTTCGGAATCAGCGATGTACTTTGGAGGCAGAGGGTGAGTTCGGAAGCTTCGAACTCAAGATCGGAAGGTCTGATCGCCTTTGGATATGAAAGTATGGGCTTTTTTATTTTTGAACTGATGTGAGATAGATCGGAAGGTCAGAACTCCATCAGCAGCAGTGTGTTGTCCAATCAAGACACGCGTTTGGTGGCTAGAGATCAGAAGCTACGATGGAGAGATCAGAAGATTTGAAGTCCATTCGGAAGCTCCAAACTTGGGATCGGTAGTTCCGATCGTTGTCTATAAGTAGGGGCTAAGGGCTTCATTTCCATTCACCAATTCACTCTTCTCTCTCTCGTTTTTGGTGGTCTTAGAGGGCTTCCGGGTGTTGTCTTGAGGGTCAGTTGATAGCGATCGTAGCAAAGTTGTGCCTTGAGTTTGAGACCATCATCATCAAAGGACTAACGATGTACGCATGTATAAGTTTGGACTCTGATTAGCTTCTGTGAGTAGCTATTAGTCAAGTTAAGGCTAGCTTTTAGTAGACATTAAGTGATATGGTTATTATCTGCTTATAGGATTGGACTAGAGAGCCAGTGTTGCTAGGTTGTTTGTATTGAGGTAAGGATGTACTATCAGAGATATCATGGATGAGTATGCATGTTCTATGTTTGCATGTTTATATGGCATGACTTATGTGCATATATTATGTCACAACTATTATGCTGCATGCATTATCATGTTGAGCATGTACTTTGATATTATCCATAGTGGGATCGCTGAGTGGATGGTTGGACCATTGGTTTACGTGGTCAGGTCACCTATATCCACATTTTATTTCTTGTATAGGAGCCACCTCCTGATGCGACGACCCATCGTGCTACATATCATGGCGCCACTTTATTGAGCAGTGTTTTCTATCATCATAGGTTTTGGATACCCGTTCATTTGCATTTGCATTTGCATTAATTGCACGTGTATACTCATACTTTTGTACTGAGCGTTGTTAGCTCACGTCCTTGGTTTTTGGTTCTGGACACCCCATTCCACGGGGCAGGGCTTAGGTTGGACGGACCAGGAGGTAGTGGTCATTGAACTACAGCAGTGTTTGGATTGTTTTCGTACCAGGTTTCCGTTTGTGGATTTTTAGTACTGTAATTCAATCGGGTTGTATAACAGTTGATTTTTGTATCAGTTGTATTCCGTCGGTTGTATTGTTGAATCGTTTGAGTTTCCCCTAGTTATTAATTGTTTATTGTGCTTTAAGATATTTATTGCATGCTTAAACTTGATTAGTATGTGATTCCGGATCAGGTCACTACATGTGGTTTCTTCATCTCCTAAACACCGTAAGAAATCTCAATTTCGAATACTTCAATAGTGTAATTATCATATTCTTTTTATTCATCACTCTCATCATAAAAAAAAGTGGCGGTATCACCCAATTTTTACAGATTTTCACACAAGCCTCGTTGTTTGGCATGAAAATTGTAGAAGCAATTTAGCCAGTGTATCAGCTTTTTTATTGTCCTTTCTCGGCACATGCTCAATCTCCACATCACCGAACCACCCCATAAGTCTCCTAGAATAATTATGATATGGGAGTAATTCAGGATTTTTGACCTTATATGATCCAAGTAATTGATTAACCACTAGTGCTAAGTCCCCATATACTTGAAGACGCAGCTGCTTTATCTCGACCAATATCTCTAGTCCAATGATTAGAGTTTGATATTCAACAACATTATTGGATCAATTTTGAGTCAAGGTTAATGAGTATGGGAACAATATCCCTTCAGATGTCACAAATATAACTCTAGCGCCGACCCCGTCCTTATGTGTGGCTTAAACAAAATACATCTTTCAAGGGGTTTAACTTCAACTACAAGAACATCTTCATTTGTCAATTCATTAGATATATTCCAATAGACAAGGATAGGGTGGTAAGCTAACAAGTCGGCTAATTCTTGTCTTTTAACAACCTTTTGGGGAACATATATGATTTCAAACTGCTGAAATTTGAGATAAAAACTTGCAAGACTAATCCGTATTGACATCACATATTTCAGCGGGTTTACTTTTGAGACAAGACAAACAATGTGGGCTTGGAAGTAGTGTTTTAGCTTCTGAATGATAAATATGAGGGCTAAGCATAATTTCTATCTTGTGAGTATTTCAACTCATTTGGCGTCATCATTATACTCAAATAGTATAGTGCAGTGCATTTTTCTGCCCATCATCATTATCTTGAACTAATAAAGCTCCAATAGAACGCTTTTGAGCAGTGATATAGAAGGTTAACGGGCGTCCAGGCACTGGGGCGGCCAACACGGGAGGCTTCATCAAATAGATTTAATGCACTCAAAATAATTCTTGCAAGATTCATCCAACTCAAAAGGAACTCCTTTTTTCATGGGGTGGCTAAATGGTTGAAAACGTCCAGCCAAATTTGAGATAAACCTCCTAATATATGTCAATTTTCCTTGCAAACTTTTTAGCTCATGGATATTTTGAGGTCCGGGAATTTTTAAGATTGCATCAATTTTGGCTGGCTCGATTTTGATCCCTCGATGTCGAACAATAAATCCAACGAATTTTCCTTATGTGACACCGAATGAACATTTCAAGGGGTTCATCTTAAGTTGGTACTTTTTTAGGTGCTAAAAAAATTCTTCTTAAATCTTCTAAATCACTCTTTCTCTTTTTGATTTGAAAACCACATCATCAACATAAAATTTGACACTTTTGTGCAGTATGTCATCAAAAATATTTTGAATTGTCCTTTAATAAGTAAAACCAGCATTATTTAATCCAAATGACATCAATTTTTAGCAATATATACCCTTGGGGTTGCGAAATGCCGTTAGCTCTTCATCTTTTGGCTCCACGCGAATCTGATTATAACCAGAAGATCCGTCCATGAAAGACAATGCTTCGTGACCCATAGTAGCGTCAATATTGAGTTCGATGATAGGAAATGAGAAGTCATCTTTTGGGCATGCATCAATTTAGATTTCTAAAGTCAACATGAACTCGTATTTTTCCATTATTTTTCCTTACATGAACTATGCTGAATACTTGAATTTGTTGATAAACCCAAACTCAATGAGTTTGTTAACTTCAGTTTCAATTTGGTGGGATTAACTCAAGGAGAAATCTTTGCTGAGCTTTCTTGATAGGATGCTCATTTTTTAAGAGCTAAGTGATGGATAACCACTTTTGGATCCTGCCCAGACATATTTTTTAACGTCCCAATTTTATCTTAATTGACTTTATTTGAGATAATCGGAGATTCCAGAGTTCAAGAGCCGACTTGATTTTGATCAGGGTCCTTTTTGCAAATTTTAGATTTTTGAGGGACTAAAATGCAATTTTGGACTTAAATAGATATTTAAGCTTGGTTGACTCTTTCTCCTTCATTCATTCTTCTCCTCCAACGTTTCTTCCTCCATTGAAGGCGCCCAAAGTGTCCTTCAAGCTATTAGATTTCTTCCCGAGCTCGATCCGTCCGTTGGAATTTATTTCTGAAGGCAGATTAGCGATCACGGCTGCAAGAGCTTCGTTCTATCGTAAGTATTTCTCCAATCAGATTCATTCTAGTTTTGGGATGTCGTTAGAATCGATTGATTTGCTAGTATGATGTTCTTGACAGAGTTCTGATCGTTTATTCTCTGTCGGTTTTGAAATAGAGCGTCGTTCGGAATTGTTATGATTTTTTAAGGGATTTTTGAAAGTTGAGTTTTTATGATTTGTTGGAATTGGATTGTTATGGTTGAATGTTGATTGATATGAGTTGTTTGGATTGATATTATGTTGTCTGCGTTTCCGGTTTATTAGGATATAGCCGTTATGCCGCCGGTTTGAAATTGGGGTTTTGAACCATTTTGAATTGATGACATTTGGCTATTGAGTTTGATCGTCGTTGTTGATCTTCTATTGTCTCCGTACAGATTGATTTGAGGCCAGTGGAGTTGCGAGATTGCATCTTTGTTCCACTTGGTGATTGTAGCCGGTTTGGAGCATCGACATCTTGAGAAGAGGTATAAGATGACTTAGACTGGAATGGAACGAGTGACTCAAATCCGACTTGATTCGAGTGTTCCGGAAAAACCACATACTTGCATGTTATTTGATTTACTTGAATGAGTTATGATTTGCATTGCATTCATATTGAGCCAATGGATTTATTTCATTTTGAGTTAGATGTTGTGAGAACTATAGTAGGGGGCATTGACAGGCGATTTACTGCAATGACTGACTTAACTCTATATAGTTGTTTATATGATTCTATCTCGAAACCGGATTGAGGATTTTGTATTGAACGTGTCCAAGCATGATTTCCAGCTTATGATTGTTGTTTATAGCTGATATTATGAAGAGTTTGATGATATATTAGTTGATATATGTTGTACGAATGATTGAAGTGAAGTTAGAAATGATTTTGGGATTACGTCGATTACCGATTTTCAATCGCTACGCCGTCGAATTGAGTTTTTAGACTGTTTTGTTGGTTTATCTCTGAGCTGAAGTTGTTATCTAGATGATATGAATGTTATAGCATTTTTATTCTTCAGTTTCAGTTGAGTTTGGAAGGCCAACAAATCAAGACGTCGACTTTGTACCAAAGAAGTTTGATTGAGGTTTGAAATGAGTTTGATCGATGATCTTATGATGTTTTCGACTCGATTTTGATATGATAGATTGGAATGAAGTTTGATATGTGTATTTTGATTATATCTTTCAGATTTGAAGAGTTCAGAATCGAGTTAAACAAAGGTATTATGACGACATCATGAGTTAGGGACTTTGAAACTCAAGAACGTCTATTCGTGAGTTGGCCCGTAAAAACCACATACTTGATATGTTTTGATTTATTTTTTGATGTTATTGATCCATCTCAGGTAGTGGATCTTTGAGTTTGAGTTGATATGATAGCATATTGAATTGATTCAATGCCAAGATTGCGGTTAACCTTATTTTCTAGCCCGGAATGGCTACGATAGATGGATATCAATGTCAAGATCGTTTACGAATCTTGATGGCAATGAAATGATATGAATCAATTCTTATTGAAGCGTTGATTACTCTATTTGGTGAGTCGAGTTTTAAATAGAGTCGATATGATTTATTTAACGCTTTCTATATATGTTGGTTATACTGAGAATTGTTTCTCACCGGAGTTTATCCGGCTGTTGTCTTGTTTTGTATGTGTGCATGACAACAGGGAGGACAGGAGCTGATTATCGATGTCATTGACAGCGGGGAGAGAGTCTACCATGTGAGGACTCGGGTTGTAGAAGGTTTAGAAGCATCAAACATGATAGTATATTGTAGTTTGAAGTATACTTTTGAGAATTACGATAGTTGTGTCGTTTATTGCTTTTTGAACGACTAGTTGATGTAATAATCGCATGGTTTGATACTAGAAACTTACTACATGTATATATGCATGTTACAGATTTTATAAACCATGATTTGAGTTGGTTTTTGATTATTTTGGATTGAGTTTGCATAGTTGACAGCAACAAAAATTCTGCAGAATTCTGAACAGAACTCGTGCGCTCGATCGCATGAGTACGTCCGATCGAGCGCGGCTCGTGATTTGCAAAAACAGAGAATTGGAATTTGAAGCTCGCTCGATCGTGTGAGTACGTGCGATCGAGCGCAGCCTGAAATTGAAAAACAAAAAGTTTCAACTTTTATGTGCGCTCGATCGCATGAGTTTGTCCGATCGAGCGCAGGGCCAATTTTTTTTTTTTAAAAAATAAAATTTAGCTCTTGATTTGATTATGTTTTAATTGACTTGATTAATTGTTTATTAATCATTGCCTTAAGTTGAGATTAGCAACCCGAGGTCCCCACAACAGGTGGTATCAGAGCTTAAGTTTCTCGGACTGAGAATAGATGAGCGGGGTAGATCGAGTATTCTATTCTGATTTATTTATTGCTTTCATACTTGTATGGTATATGATTCATTGATTACAAATGTTAAATTGTCACATGATGCTGTGATAATTTGTGAAGAATATGCCATACAGTGTTTTGAATTACATGCTATCTGATTGAAGTAATAGCATGTATTGAATGAGTATGAATCAGAACTCGATCTCTTGAGAAGGCATAATTGTGCTAATCAGAGGCGGACTGAAACAGATTTATTATATCTGTGATTGAATTGTGCACTAATCTTCTTGATTATCAAATATGCCTCCCCGACCAGCACCGAGAGTTAGACAGACATTGACAATGAATCAGCCTGAACAGACGAATGCTGCACAGGTCCCAGTGACAACATTTGAACATGGACAGGGTAGTACTTCTACTGATGAGTTTAGTGATGCTAATCCGATGGAGAAACTTCTGAAACGATTCCAGTCATTCAAACCACCGAAATTGCAAGGAACTGAGAATGCTGTGGATTGCGAGAATTGGCTGGAAGATATAGAGCAGTTATTTGAGTCACTTGATTATGAGGATGAACGACGAGTGAGATTGGTAATCCATCAACTACATGGCCTTGCAAAGAGTTGGTGGATAGCGACGAAGAGAGCGTTGGAAAATCAAGGTACTGTTATTATCTGGTCTGTATTTCGAACTGCTTTCTATCAGCATTTCTTTCCTGTGTCTTATCGCAAGGACAAGGGGGCAAAGTTCGCGAGTTTGCAACAGGGACAGTTAAATATCGAAGAATATGTTTCAAAGTTCACTAGTTTGTTGAATTTTGCTCCCCATATCGCTGTTAGTGACGAAGCTCAAGCCGATCAATTCATCAATGACTTGAATCCTGATATATTCACACTTGTGAATTCGGGAAGACCGAATACCTTTGCCGATGCTCTGAATCGAGCAAAGGGTGCAAAAGCAGGAATACTGAAACAACGAGGAGATCAGTTTGTTCCCCAGCCGATGAGACAACCCCAAGAGCAGCCACAGATTCCACAGCCACCTCGATTTGAAGCTGGAGGTAGCAGCAGTGTAAAGAAAAGCTTCTTCAAGTGTAAGAGCAAACAATTCAAGAGATCAGGTGGTAGTAGCTCTTCTAGTTCAGGTAGTTCTCGACAGTCTAGAGCTGGACAGAGGTCCGATGTGTATTGCACTAAATTTGGAGGTCGACATACCAATGAACAATGCCGAGGTGTTTTTGGCAGTTGCCACATTTGCAACAAGATGGGACACTTTGCGAGAGTATGTCCACAGCGAGGTTCTGAAGGTGCTCAGGGTACTGGATCATCTAGACCAGTAGTTCAGACTGATAGACAAGTAACTTCGGTACACTTTTTTCAACCACAACCTGTAGCACAGAGTAGAGGAGGAGGTCAGACGGTGAATCAACTTCCGAGGCAACAAGCACGAGTGTTTGCATTGACAGAGGAGCAAGCACAAGCGGCACCGGATGATGTGATTGCAGGTAACTGTTCTCTTTATGGTTATCCTGCCTATGTCTTATTTGATACTGGTGCGTCACATACTGTAACACCCGGTATTTTCAGTACGTAAATCCGCATGCATAATTAGAAATTTAATTAATTTAAAATTTTAGATTTATGGGTTAAATAATTATGTGAATTATCTGTGCTTATTTAAATGATTTTTTTAAGTATTTAACCCATAAATAGAGATTTTCCTGATTTATGATATTATATTATTTTATCGCGTTGACGAGACCGTGGACGGACGAGATGACAACTTTCTATCCAAATTATTTTATGAGTCTTTTAGGAGCCCAAAAATATTATTTTGAGTTTTATTTCCTCAAAATTATCAGTATTTAATTTTATATAATTTTAGGAGTCCATTTTTACCCAAATTAAGCCAAAATAATGACTTTTAATTATCTTTAAAATTCCCTTAATATAATATTTCGGGATTTTTATGTTTATTATGATATCTATTATTTTTTTTTAAAGCCTAGATATATTTTTATTTATGTCATTATCTTGAAAGTTATTCCCTATCTACCCCAAGGCCCACCCTCACACGCTCAAATCACTTCTCCCTCACCCTAGCCGTCTCCCTCACTCTCCATTATTTTCCATCGACAGCAACATCAAGGAGGAAGCCATAGACCTTTATTTTTGAAGCTTTTTCGAAGGTTGCTCGTCGTAGTCGTCCGGAATCGTCTTCACGTTCTTCCCATCTACTTTCTACGATTTAAAGGCATGTTTTTCTTCCCTTTTTAAGCACCATATCAGTATGTATTATGTAGGTGTTGTGTACGTGTCGAAATCCTCAAATATTTTCAGATTTTAAATGGTATCGTTTGATGTTTGCACCTTGTTTATGTGTTTTGTCATCATCTCACGTTTTTTATTTAGCATGGGTGTGCATGGCTGCTCGGCCAAGATTCATGGGTGTCATAGGGTCCCTATACTTGGGCTAGTTGATCGGTTAAGGTTGGAGAAGGGCTGGAACGAAGCAAATCGAATTCTGTCATGGGTGGCTCGCGCAGGTTCGGTTCGTGCAGGTTTTGGGGCTGTGGGAGAATGCTTTGTTCTCCCTCCTCAGGCCATGGTTTAGAGTGAGGTTTAAAGGGTTAGAACCCCCTTGATGTTGGCTAAGATTGAGAAGTGGTTGCACAAAAAAATATGGTCGGAGTAGGGAGAACGATCGAATTTATGGCAGCCGCTCAGGGCTGGGCTCGAGCTGGGGGATAGCCTGTTGCAAGGCTTCGTTCTCCTTCCTCGGACCACGGTTTGGGCTGGTTCTTGGCTTGATGGAAACGTATAGATGTGGGCTAGATCCTAGGTGTGGTTCTCCAGCCGGTGGGTGGCCGGAGCAGGGCGGCCGCCGGTGTTCTTTGCAGCTGCTCGCGGCCGAGGGCTGTGCAAGAGGGGAAAACGGGTTTTGGGTTTCAAGGTGGGTCCGAGTCGAGTCATAGGTTCGGGTCGGGGTCAGTAAGTCATGGGTCATGTTAGTTGGGTCCGAGTTCGGGTTAAGTGAGTCGGGTTCGGGTATTTTTATTTTTAAGTTTTAAGTTTAATTAAGGGTTAAATGGGCTTAATTAAATTCCAAAATTTGATTGGGCTCCATTTAATTATTTGGGTTGAATTTAATTGTTATTGTGTTTAATTAAATTAAATTAAGTTAGCCCAATAATTTTATGGGCTTGGGAGCCCATGGAAGTTATTGGGCCAGTCTTTGGGCTTTTGGGCCCATTGGGCCAGAATAGATTGTTATTGGGCCAGGAATACATTAATGGGCTTGAATAAATTAATTGGGCTTAAAAATGTATTTTTGGGCTTAAGTTTGTTAATGGGCCAGTTTCAGTGTTAATGGGCCAGAATTTAAGAAAATGGGCTTGAGTGTTAGGGCCAGCAGTTCAGCACAAACCATGAAAAATTTCATGTGTCCTAAATATATATTTAATTATTTTATGCATGAATGTTATTTTAGTATTTATATGTTAGTATAAAAATTAAATTAAATATATATGAAGGAGACACATTTTATTTAAGTACATGCATTCATGAAATAATTTTATGGCATGATTTAATGTTTAAGGTTGAGCTAGAAAATAATTTTTATGTTGGAAGTTGAAGTAGTGTGACAATTTAAGGGGGACAAGTCCCCACATGTTAAGGGTAGTTTACTACCAGTAAGAGGTGATTCGTCACCGCCGCGTACGTTGGTTTTAAGAGACTGATCAGTCGAACCAGTTAAGTTTAAGGTTACACTATGGATACGACCATGCGATGTTAGAAAAATTTTATGCTCAACAATGTTTAAGTATGTATTATATGATTATATTTAAGATCAAGTTTAAGCAAGATTTTAAGTTATGATTCATGATTTTTAAGCATGTTCATTCATGTATATGTTATGTATTAGTATTCCAGTGATTTAAATTATTTTAAACCCTTGTTATGTTAGCATGTTGGGCCTCTAGGCTCACTACACTTGTATGGTGCAGGTGAGTATGTAGAGGATGATGTGGTACCTACTGGTGGTGAGGATGTATGAGCAGACAGGCAGTGATCCCCCGTGACCGTCGGCTGAGTCATTATGAACATTTTTAAGAATTTTAAACTCTGTTATTTATTTATCTCTTTTAGGTCTTTTAAATGGTGAATTTTGGTATTATTTTCATTAAATAATTTTATTGCATGCAAACTTCTAAGTTATTTGTTTTGACAATATTTTATTTAAGTTTAACTCAGATATTCAAGTAAGAAATGTTGCATTTTATTTATGTTATTTTTAAATCTGTTTATTGTTGTGCATATATGTATGGGCATGTATGTACATTTATTTTACTTAGTATTTAAAAATAAATAAAATATTTCCGCATTTACGTAGAAGTTTAGGATGTTTCACATACCTTCATTTCTAAACAATTTGTTACATTGTATTCATTGCCAGTTGAGTCATTAACTACTGTAGTGTCTATATCCTCACCGTTGGGAAAAGGTATAGTATCAGTGAAGTCTGTTCGAAACTGTGTACTACAGTATGAAGGTAATGAAGTTGAGCTTGACTGTATCGTTCTTGGTTTGTCTGATTTTGACTGCATAATCGGTATTGATATGCTAACCAAGTACAGAGCAATAGTTGACTGTTTTTAGAAGATAGTGACGTTCAGACCAGTAATGGCTGACGAATGGAAATTTTATGGTAAGGGTGCTAGATCTAAAATTCCCTTGATATCTGTTATTGCTATGACTGATTTGTTACAGAAGGGAGCAGAGGGATTTTTGATCTATGCAGTTGATGTGCTGAAGACTAGTCCGAAATTGACTGATCTACCAGTGGTGAATGAGTTTGCAGATGTATTCCCTGACGAGATTCTGGGATTGCCACCGTACAGAGAGGTAGACTTTGGTATTGAATTGATGTCAGGTACACATCCGATATCGAAAGCACCGTACCGAATGGCACCGATTGAACTGAAAGAACTGAAAGACCAACTCGAAGATTTGTTGGCGAAAGGATATATCAGACCGAGTGTATCCCCATGGGGTGCTCCAATGTTATTTGTAAGAAAGAAGGACAGATCGATGAGATTATGTTTTGACTACCGGCAATTGAACAAAGCAACGGTAAAGAATCGCTATCCTTTACCTCGTATCGATGATTTATTTGATCAATTACAGGGTTCGTCGGTATATTCGAAGATTGATCTACAATCCGGTTATCATCAATTGAGGGTTAGAGACGAGGATATTCCTAAGACTGCATTTAGAACCAGGTATGACCATTATGAATTCATAGTCATGCCGTTTGGTCTAACGATTGCACCAGCAATTTTTATGGGATTGATGAATAGAGTATTTCAAAAATATCTAGACGACTTTGTGATTATCTTTATCGATGATATTTTGATATACTCTAAGAATATGTGTGAACATGCTGATCATCTCCGAATTGTACTGAAAACATTAAGAGAAGAGAAATTGTATGCCAAGTTATCCAAATGTGAATTTTGGTTGCAGAGAGTTGTTTTTCTTGGTCATATAATTTCAGGAGATGGCATTTCAGTTGATCCGAGTAAGGTTGAAGCTGTGATTAGTTGGCAGAGACCGATATCTGTGCCAGAAATTTGAAGTTTTATGGGCTTAGCTGGTTATTACCGTCGATTCATTTGAGATTTTTCATCGATAGCGAAGGCTATTACACAGCTTACACAGAAGAATGCACCATTTATTTGGTCTAAGGCGTGTGAAAGAAGTTTTATCGAACTAAAGAAGAGATTTACTACAACGCCGGTTTTGAAAATTCCTACAGGTACTGGTGATTTTGTTGTTTATTATGATGCTTCTCACCAGGGTTTGGGATGTATTTTAATGAAGAAAGGACATGTTGTCTCTTATGCTTCTCGACAACTGAAACCACATGAAGTCAGGTATCCGATTCATGATCTTGAATTGGCTGCAATCGTTTTTGCATTGAAGATCTGGAGACATTACTTATACGGCGAGAATTTTGAAATCTTTTTTGATCACAAAAGTTTGAAGTATCTGTTCTCACAATCTGAATTGAATATGAGACAACGACGATGGCTTGATTTATTGAAGGATTTTGATTGTGAAATCAAATACTATCAGGGGAAATCTAATGCAGCAGCGGATGCCCTGAGTAGAAAGGTATGTGCTTTATCCTTGTCTACGGTAGGTGTATCTAATTTGATTGAGGATTGTTGTATTTCTAGATATGTATTTGAGACAGATAGAAGGCCAATGAGAGTTTATACAATCAGTGTTGAGCCAGAATTGCTGATTCGTATCAAAGAAGCGCAGAAAGCTGATCAGAATGTACTGAAATCAATTGAAATGATCCGATCAGGACATCAGTCTGAATACAAGGTTAGTGACGATGATATATTGTATGTGAATAACCGAATAGTTGTTCCTAATATTACAGACTTGAGACAGCATATTTTGAAAGAAGCCCATTGCAGTCGCTTCAGTGTTCTTCCTGGAGGCAGAAAGATGTACAACGACTTGAAGAGTCAGTACTGGTGGAAACAAATGAAGTCTGACGTGACTGAATTTGTATCCAAATTTTTGAATTGCCAACAGGTGAAAGCTGAAAGAAAGAAACCAGGTGGCTTGTTACAGAGTTTATCGATTCCTGAATGGAAATGGGATCACATTTCCATGGATTTTGTAACGAAGTTGCCACGATCATCTCGAGGATGCGATGCTGTTTGGGTGATCATCGACAGATTGACAAAATCTGCATGCTTTATTCCTTATCGAATGACTTATCGTCATGATCAAATGGCAGATCTCTATATTCGAGAAGTGGTAAGACTACACGGTGTGCCAAAGTTGATTGTATCTGATCGAGATCCAAGGTTTACGTCACACTTTTGGCATAGTCTACAAGAAGCTCTAGGTACGCGCTTACATTTGAGTATTGCTTATCATCCTCAAACTGACGGTCAATCTGAACGAACTATTCAGACGCTTGAAGATATGCTGAGAGATGTAGTACTTGATTTTGGTACTACATGGCAAAATTCTATACCACTTGTGGAATTTTCTTATAACAACAGTTATCAGACGAGTATAGAGATGGCACCATTCGAAGCATTATATGGGAAGAAGTGTCGATCGCCTTTGTATTGGGATGATGTTTCTGAGGTACCTGAGTTAGGGCCAGATATGATCAGACAAATGACTGAGAAGGTAAAACTGATACAACAACGAATGAGAACAGCGCAACACAGACAGACCAAATATGCAAATGTATGACGATGGCCGTTATCTTTTGATCAGGGAGATAGAGTGTTTCTGAAGATTTCACCGTTCAGGGGCACAGTCCGATTTGGCAAACGAGGAAAATTATCTTCGAGGTATATTGGGCCGTACGAAATTCTCAAGAAGATATGCAATCTTGCTTATCGACTCGCTCTTCCTATGTCTTTATCTGGAATACATGATGTCTTTCCTGTATCGATGCTAAGGAAGTATATATCTGATGCGTCTCATGTGATTCAATCTGATGAAGCTGAGTTGGATGACACTCTTAGCTATTTCGAGCAACCTATTCAGATTCTTGATAGAAAGACAAAACAACTCCGAACGAAGACCATTCCATTGGTGAAGATTCAATGGAGTCGACACAGAGTTGAAGAAGCGACGTGGGAAGTTTAAGAAGACATGAGACAGAGATTTCCTTACTTATTCCACTGATGTGAGTTCTTATTCAGTTTTTGGTTATTTTTTATTCTTATGAGCATACAGACTGCATATCTATACTGTTTATGAATTCGAGGACGAACTCATGTCTTAGTGGGGGAGAAATGTAAGGCCCGAGATTAATTAAAAATTAATTCGAATTTAATTTGATTTTAATCTGAGTATATTTAATTTGGGAATATTTAGAGTTTTTATTTAAATTCTAATATTCTTAAATTATTTAGGATTGAAATTGAATTAAAATAAGGGCCGAGGACCAAATTGCAAATATTGAAGAATTGAGGGGATAAACTGCAATTAAACTTGAACTTATCAGATTTTTAGTTTATTACTCAGCTTTCAACGTGTAAGCCTACAACTATGTTCAGAAAATTGAGAGAAGTCAGAACATAGAAGCCGAGACCTTCATTTTCTTTGAAAGTTGGATATTCAAATCCTTGTAACTTTTGCTTCGGTTATCCGATTTCGATTCCGTAAATTGTTCTGGAATCCTTACAACGAGGGCTTCGATCTCGTGTAAGTTTTATGATGTTTTATATGAATTTCGAAATCAGTTTGGGGCAGAGATCAGGTTTTGAGTTATTGAGTATGTTTATCGTTGTTTATACGATTCTATCTCAAAATCGGATTGAGGAGTTTGTATTGAACGTGTCCAAGCATGATTTCCAGCTTATGATTGTTGTTTATAGCTGATATTATGAAGAGTTTGATGATATATTAGTTGATATATGTTGTACGAATGATTGAAGTGAAGTTAGAAATGATTTTGGGATTACATCGATTACCGATTTTCAATCGCTATGCCGTCGAATTGAGTTTTTAGACTGTTTTGTTGGTTTATCTCTGAGCTGAAGTTGTTATCTAGATGATATGAATGTTACAACATTTTTATTCTTCAGTTTCAGTTGAGTTTGGAAGGGCAACAAATCAAGACGTCGACTTTGTACCGAAGAAGTTTGATTGAGGTTTGAAATGAGTTTGATCGATGATCTTATGATGTTTTTGACTCGATTTTGATATGATAGATTGGAATGAAGTTTGATATGTGTATTTTGATTATATCTTTCAGATTTGAAGAGTTCAGAATCGAGTTAAACGAAGGTATAATGACGACATCAAGAGTTAGGGACTTTGAAACTCAAGAACGTCTATTCGTGAGTTGGCCCATAAAAACCACATACTTGATATGTTTTGATTTATGTTTTCATGTTATTGATCCATCTCAGGTAGTGGATCTTTGAGTTTGAGTTGATATGATAGCATATTGAATTGATTCAATGCCAAGGTTGCGGTTAACCTTATTTTCTAGCCCGGAATGGCTACGATAGATGGATATCCATGTCAAGATCGTTTACGAATCTTGATGGCAATGAAATGATATGAATCAATTATTATTGAAGCGTTGATTACTCTATTTGGTGAGTCGAGTTTTAAATAGAGTCGATATGATTTATTTAACGCTTTCTATATATGTTGGTTATACTGAGAATTGTTTCTCACCGGAGTTTATCCGGCTGTTGTCTTGTTTTGTATGTGTGCATGACAACAGAGAGGACAGGAGCTGATTATCGACGTCATTGACAGTGGGGAGAGAGTCTAGCATGTGAGGACTCGGGTTGTAGAAGGTTTAGAAGCATCAAACATGATAGTATATTGTAGTTTAAAGATACTTTTGAGAATTACGATAGTTGTGTCGTTAATTGCTTTTTGAACGACTAGTTGATGTAATAATCGCATGGTTTGATGCTAGGAACTTACTACATGTATATATGCATGTTACAGATTTTATAAACCATGATTTTTGTTGGTTTTTGATTATTTTGGATTGAGTTTGCATAGTTGATAGCAACAAAAATTCTGCAGAATTCTGAACAGAACTCGTGCGCTCGATCGCATGAGTACGTCCGATCGAGCGCGGCTCGTGATTTGCAAAAACAGAGAATTGGAATTTGAAGCTCGCTCGATCGTATGAGTACGTGCGATCGAGCGCAGCCTGAAATTAAAAAACAAAAAGTTTCAACTTTTATGTGCGCTCGATCGAGCGCAGGGCCAATTTTAAAAAAAATAAAAATTTAGCTCTTGATTTGATTATGTTTTAATTGACTCGATTAATTGTTTATTAATCATTAATTGCCCTAAGTTGAGATTAGCAACCCGAGGTCCCCACATTTAAAGAAATGCATTTCATTTTGATTTTTCTTGAATTTGCATGGTTGATATTTGAGTATCTGGAAGTCGATGTATTTCGTTTGAGATGCTTATTTGATATTGCATGCTAGTCTCTTTTACTGGGAATATTATTCTCACCGGATTATCCGGCTGTTGTCTTGTCTTTGTATGTGTGATTGGCAACAGGTGGGACAGGACCGAGTCAGAGATCGCATGGATAGGTGGTCGAGTTGATAGAGTGAGGCCTTGGCATTTTTAGAAGTTGAATTTGTAATCGAACTTAGATTGGATTCGTACTTGTATTGTATTGTATCGCATTGAATAGGCTAAACTGAAGCATGTTCTACTAGTTGGAAATTGTATATATCTAGAACTTCATGTCTTATTTGGAGAGATTGTGATTTAATGCATGATTATGTTTTGATGAAAATTTGGGAGTTGTATTGCTTGATTTCGGCTCTGTAATTGCTGAAGTTTTTCTGGTGTAGCAGAGCACGGACCCCGTGCCTCTTTTGTGTAAGGGTCCGTGCCTCCTCGCATTTCAGAATCTTGGTTTTTTTTGTGCATGCACGGACCCCGTGCCCTTCATGTGTAAGGGTCCGTGTAGGCTGGCAGAGAATTGGTTATTTTTGATGTTTTGCACGGACCCCCTTCCGGACTTGACCCGGGGTCCGTGTGTTCTTGAAATTGTAGGCACGAACTCGTGCACGGATGTGTGCACGGGGTCCGTGCATGTGTTTATAAAAAAAATAAAAAATTCATTACTTGTAATCTTGTATGCTTTATTATTGTTTATCCTGAGATTAGATGATTAGAATCGAGGTCTCACATTAAGTGGTATCAGAGCGATAAGATTCTTGGACTGAATTTAAAAGTGAGCGGGGTAGATCGAGTCCGCATGAATTGAACTCTCGCATGTGATTGAGTTATTTAAATTAATTTTTTTAAATACCATGCGAACATGCTTTATTGTTGAGAATTATTTGAGTTACATGATTATGTGATTTAAATTATAAAGCATGACTTAGTTGAGATATGAACTGTATTTCATTTCGGATCCGAATTCCAATTGCTTGAGCAAGCAGAATAGAGGTTGTTTGAATTGTGAATGAGAATCAGTTTGAGATCCAAAATTCAGCACCTTTGTAGTAGAATGAGCTTATCAAACAGAGATTTTGGGCACCGAATTTTTGAGATGGAGATATTTGTGTCCCTACCATCTAGAATTATCAGAATTGTGTCATTGAAGAGTTTGAACAGGCGACAACCAACAGCAACTCCTTCGACTGATCTAGATCGTACTACTACTGAGAATGCTGATGGAGGCAGAAGATGAATAGAAGAATCGATCAGTGGTTGACTCTCTTGACTACTCAGATGACCGTCGAATTCGGTTAGTAGCTCATCAACAATAGGTATTGCAAAGTTGGTAGAATTCGAAGAAGCTGTCAGGTCTGTCATCAGCCCAGACACTTTTGACTATTTTATTTCAGAAATGTGCGGAGGAATTCTCTTTGTTGTAGTTGATATTCTAATCTAGCCCGAATTGGTTGATAAACCAGTGGTTAGAGAGTTTGCTGACGTATTTCATATGAGATTTATGGATTTCCTCCGAGTCATGAGGTTAGTATTAGCAACAACTTGAGATCGAACATCGCAGTTGAGAATTGAGAAGAAGTGTTCCTTAGACCGCACTCATGTAGAGGTACGACGCAGTGACTTGGTCATGCCATTTGATTAGACAGACGCTCCTGCAACATTTGGGAATTTTAGGAGTCAAATCCTTCAGAGAGATTTATATGAATTCGGGATTGTTCTTATTAATGAATCCTTATCCGTTCGAATGGTCGTACTGATCTTTCAAACTCTTTATGAGTTGTTTACAGATTGCATGCCTAGCAGTTATGCTATTCTATCGACTTTTGATTTCTGATGGGATCGAGTTGCCTCTCCTCGATCTTTTATATCTGAAGATGGAATTTTAGTGGACCACCTCAATACTAGAATCGAATTGTATTGATCTAGATCAACGTTATTACCTGAAATTGAAGATTTATGAGTTCTATCACAGATTTTTGAGGAATTATTATCGTTTGCAAAGCCGATTACTCTGCAGATTTTGTTCTTCAGTCTGGACTTCATCTAATGAGACCAGTTCTTATTGTTGAAGAAGAGATTTATCAGCGCTTTTTTATCCCTTATTTCTTCTGTATTGATGACCTTGCAAGTACTTTACACTTCTTCTTATTGAGGTTGGGGTATATTCTTGTTCAGAAGAATCACTTATTAGCTTGATGTGCCGAGACAGCTGAAGATGCGCGAGACTTAATGTCTGAATCTGGACTTTGAGCTCGCAGCGATCTTATTGATTGGAAGATTTTAGTACTTGTTTTGCCGGTTGAACTGAGTATGAAGAAGAGAAGATGATTAGAAGTATTGAGGAACTTCTGATTTGGAACCTGATTCTATTTGAAGAAATTGAATACAACAACTGATGTTTTGAGCTGTTCTTATTTTATCTACTATCTGTTTTAATTGATCGATTGATGGATCTGCCGTGTTTTCCCTACAGAGTGATTCCCAGACATGATCAGATGATGGATATTCTGTCAGAATTTTGTCAGATTGTTTTAACTGCCGGATTTAGTCATTTCAGACAGAGATCTTTGTTATACATTTTCTTCTGGATTAGTCTACGAAGAGTTTTATTATTCCATTATATCTGAGTTCAGTTGATATCCTCAGAACGACGGACAGCCAGATCAGACGAGGCGAACCTTAGAGGAGATGCCATGAGTTGTAGTGCTTGACTTAGCACTAGTGGCAGGATTTCGATTTTCGTCGAGACTTTGTTCAACGACAACTATTTGATGAATTATTGGATGCACTTTTCAAAAGTTGTACGAGAAGAAAGGAAGATCCCCGTTGATTGGAGGTGATTTTCTGTGTCACCTGTTCTAGAACCAGAGATGAGTCAAATTGTGACTGAGCATAGAAGGATTTTCTAACAAATAGGAGTTGACTTTTGATTGACGGACTTAAAGGAGTAATTTGGAGAGACAAAGTTCGTGATGGAACCGTGTTTGATTTCGAGGACGAAATATTTTCTTAGAGGGGGAGAATTGTAACGCCTCGATTTTATCTTAATTGACTCTATTTGAGATAATCGGAGATTCCAGAGTTCAAGAGCCGACTTGATTTTGATCAGGGTCCTTTTTGCAAATTTTGGATTTTTGAGGGACTAAAATGCAATTTTGGACTTAAATAGATATTTAAGCCTGGTTGAATCTTTCTCCTTCATTCATTCTTCTCCTCCAACGTTTCTCCCTCCATTGAAGGCACCCAATGTGTCCTTCAAGCTTTCAGATTTCTTCCCGAGCTCGATCCGTTCGTTGGAATTTATTTCTGAAGGCAGATTAGCGATCACGGCTACGAGAGATTCGTTCTATTGTAAGTATTTCTCTGATCAGATTCATTCTAGTTTTGGGATGTCATTAGAATCGATTGAGTTGCTAGTATGTTGTTCTTGACAGAGTTCTGATCGTTTATTCTCTGTCGATTTCGAAATAGAGCGTCGTTCGGAATTGTTATGATTTTTGAAGGGATTTTCGAAAGTTGAGTTTTTATGATTTGTTGGAATTGGATTGTTATGGTTTAATGTTGATTGATATGAGTTGTTTGGATTGATATTATTCTATCTGCGTTTCCGGTTTATCAGGATATAGCCGTTATGCCGCCGGTTTGAAATTGGGATTTTGAACCGTTTTGAATTGATGATATTTGGCTATTGAGTTTGATCGTCGTTGTTGATCTTCTATTGTCTCCGTATAGATTGATTTGAGGCCAGTGGAGTTGCGAGATTGCAGCTTTGTGCCATTTGGAGATTGTAGCCAGTTTGGAGCATCGACATCTTGAGAAGAGGTATAAGATGACTTAGACTGGAATGGAACGAGTGACTCGAATCTGACTTGATTCGAGTGTTCCGAAAAAACCACATACTTGCATGTTATTTGATTTACTTGAATGAGTTATGATTTGCATTGCATTCATATTGAGCCAATGGATTTATTTCATTTTGAGTTAGACGTTCTGAGAACTATAGTAGGGGGCATTGACAGGCGATTTACTGCAATGACCGACTTAACTCTATATAGTTGTATCAAAGTCTAGAGGATTGAATTATACACTATCCACCCCGAGTGGAGGGTCGGTTCGATTTTGTGTGATAGTTCATCCTCGGGATCCCAATAGAGGAAGAGAAGAGCTGATTACCTTTTGATTATCCGGACATGATAATCCCAGAGTTTTAAAGACATGCATTTCATTTTGATTTGTCTTGAATTTTCATGGTTGATATTTGAGTATCTGGAAGTCGATGTATTTCGTTTGAGATGCTTATTTGATATTGCATGCTAGTCTCTTTTACTGGGAATATTATTCTTACCGGATTATCCGGCTGTTGTTGTAACACCCGGTATTTTTAAATACGTAAATCCGCATGCATAATTAGGGTATTTAATTATTTAAATTTATGATTTATGGGTTAAATAATTATGTGAATTATTTGTGCATGATTTAATTTATTTTTAAGCATTTAACCCATAATTAGTGATTTTTATGATTTATAGTATTTTAATTATTTTATCGCGTTGACGGGACCGTGGACGGACAAGATGACAACTTTCTATCCAATTTATTTCATGAGCCTTTTAAGAGCCCAAAAATATTATTTTGAGTTTTAATACCTCACTATTTTTAGTATTTAATTTTATATAATTTTAGGAGCCTGTTTTTATTCAAAATAAGCAAAAATATTGATTTTTAATTATCTTTAAAAATTCCCTAATTTAATATTTCGGGATTTATGATTTAATATCAGATTTAAATCTTTTTAGGTGGAGTTTAAATTATATTATTTTGTATATTACTAACCTAATTAATTATATTATCTATTTACCTAATTTTAATTATTTTAAAAACCTAATCTACCCAAACCCAAGCCCACGTCTTCAAGCAGCAGCCGACACCCAATCCCTATTCATCCTCTTCTTCGGCCAGTCATCCCCAAGAAAACTCCATAGCCTCGGTCTTGAAGGTCCAAAGTTCATCGTCGTCGCCCCGTCGTCCCGGAATCGTCTCACTTTCGGTTTTTTTCTCTTCGTCTACGGTGAAAGGCATGAATTCTTCCCTATGTTTTGTACCTATCAGATATCAGTATGTGTGTGTCGTGTATACACCGAAAGGTTTAAGAAATTTTCAGAAAAATGTTGGCTTTTGATTGTTATGCACTTTGTTCATGTATTCATTCCATCTTGCTCACGTTTTCTTCAACCATAGGGCGTCCAGCTGCTGTCCAGGGGTTCATAGGCTAGGTGAGGGTGGCTTGAATCTGGGTGTCTCGAAGAGACCGAGCCAAAATAGCCAGGAGAGGGCTGGAGGCAGTTTCGGCTCTTGGGCTGCGCAGGTTAGGGCTGTTGGAAGAGGCTTCGGGTTCAGTGGCTTGGGCTGCATGGGGTTGGGTCTAGGGGCAGGTTAGGACCGCCCAGACGTGGGCTACGTCTGGGCGGCGGCGCTCCGGCCATGGGCGGCCGGAGCAGGCCGGCAGCAGCCAAGGAGTGGCTGCTGCTCACGGCCGCAGCAGATTAGGGCATAGGGTGATCGGGTTTAGGGCTCCAGGTTGTTTTTGGGTCGGGTCTTGGGTCCGGGTTGGGTCTGGAAGTAAGTGGGTCAAGTAAGTTGGGTCCGGGTCCGGGTTAGGTTAGTTGGGCTCGGGTATTTTTATTTTTAAGTTTTTAAGTTTAATTAAGGGTTTAATGGGCCTAATTAAATCTTAAAATTTTATTGGGCTCCATTTAATTATTTTGGGCTAAGATAATTTATTTGGGCTTAATTAATTTAATTAAGTGAGTCCAATAATTTTTATGGCTTTAGGGCCCGTGAAAATTATTGGGCCAGTCTTTGGGCTTTTGGGCCCATTGGGCCAGAATTGGTTATTTATGGGCTTTAATTATTTAATTGGGCTTAGATCAATTTTATTGGGCTTAAGTATGTTAATGGGCCAGATTTAAGTAAATGTGCTTGAGTGTTAGGGCCAGCAGTCCAGTACAATCCATGAGAAATTGCATGTGTCCTGAATATATATTTAATTATTTTTATGCATGGAAGTTATTTTTATATTTATATGTTAGTATGAAATTAAATTAAATATATATGAAGAACACACATTTTATTTAAGTACATGCATTCATGAAATAATTTTTATGCATGATTTAATGTTTAAGGTTGAGCAAAAGAAAATATTTTATGTTGGAAGTTGAAGTAGTGTGACAATTTAAGGGGGATTCGTCCCCATATGTGACCTATTGAAGGGCAGTCTACTGCCAATTTAAGAGGTGATTCGTCACCGCCACGTACGTTGGTTTCCACGCTGATCAGTATTTAATGTATGATTTAAGGTTACACTACGGATACAACCATGCGATGTTAGAAAATTAATTGCTCAACAATGTTTATGTATTATGTATGATTATGATATTTAAGCTTATTTAAGTTAAGTTATGTTATGAAATTTTCAAGCATGCTCATTCATGTATATGTATGTATTAGTATTTAATTGTTTTAAATTATTTTAAACCCTTGTTATGTCAGCATGTTGGGCCTCTAGGCTCACTACACTGATATGGTGCAGGTGAGTACGTTGAGGATGAGGTTGTACCCACCGGAGGCGAGGATGTATGAGCGGGCATGCAGTGACCCCGTGACCGTGATAGATGTCTGAGTCACATGCATGTTTTTGATTATGTCAGCACGTTACACACTTTATATTATTTTTCAGTGGTTGTGAGTTTTGAATATTTTATTGATTATTGTCAGTGCATGCAAATTTTAATCATTTTATTTATGCAGTTTTTTTTTACTAAATGTTTGACTCATATATTTATTTTATTTTAAAGAATGCATTTTTATTTAAGTATTTAATTGTTTATTTATTTATTTATTTTTAAATCTTTTTTATTTTGTGCATATATGTATGGGCATATATGTACATATTTTATTTAGTAAGTATATATAAAAAAAAAATTTCCGCATATTTATTTATTTAATAATTATAGAGTTATGGTCGTTTCAGTTGGTATCAGAGCACGGTCCTCGGAGGGGTCATTACTGCTATGCGAGCTCAGAAGTCCACGCTACCGGTCTGTAAGTTTTAAGTGTTTATAGCATGATTTAATTTTTAGAATTTAAGTTAGCATTAAATTTTAAACCACTTAGTTATGCATGGCGATTTACGTAAAGAAATATGTCGTGGTGCAGAATGCCTCCTAGACCAGTTAACAGACGTGGGGGACCTCTACCTCCACCTCCACCTCCACCTCCACCTCCGCAGAACCCTATTGCAGCAATGGAGCAGGCCAATGCAAATATGATGGCAGGGATTACTGCTCTGTTAGAGCAGCAGGCTACTCGTCCCAGGTTGTCCCACGAGGAGGACGTTGCTGAGAGGTTCCAGAAGAAGGGACCCAAGGAGTTTGTTGGTACCACCGATCCTTTGGTGGCGGAGGGATGGATTCGCTCTCTGGATTCCATCTTTGCTTATATGGGGATCACAGACACCGACAAGGTGAACTGTGCGACGTACATGCTGCGGGGTGATGCAACGCTCTGGTGGGAGGGTGCAGCCAGGGGAGTTCACCTTCCTACACTGACCTGGGCAGAGTTTAGGCGTATCTTCTACGCCAAGTACTTTACTGAGGATGTGCGCAGTCGCATGATCCGTGAGTTTATGAGTCTCCGTCAGGGGGACAAGGCCGTGGTTGAGTATGTGAGACTGTTCGAGAGGGGCTGTCACTTTGTGCCCTTGATTGCTGATAGTCCGCAGGAGAAGTTGAGACAGTTTGTGGAGGGCCTGAAGGCTGATATCAGGCATGATGTTTGTATGGCAGACGTCCTTACTTATGAGTCTACAGTCAGTAGAGCCTTGCATTCCGAGGAGGGTCGGAGAGAGATCCAGAGGGAGCAGCAGGGGAAGAGGCAGTTTCAGGCTGGGTACCAGCGACCATCTTCGCAGCCTCCTGCGAAGAAGCAGTATACAGGGCCGGCTAAGGGCCCGAATCCACAGCAGAGGCCACAGCAGCAGAGGCCGCAGCAGCAGAGGGGCGGGGCCCCTAATGCCATAGCTTATCCTACTTGCCTGAAGTGCCAGAAGATGCATTCGGGACCTTGCCTATTGGGAGCAGGAGTTTGCTACCACTGTAGGAAGCCAGGGCATCAGATAGCTAACTGCCCGAGGAAGAAGAACACCGCTGGTAGGGTGTTTGTGATGCAGGCCGAGGAGGTAGATCCAGACACCTCCTTGATCATGGGTATATCTTATCCCTAGCATTTTAATAATTTTCCTTTGGTTAAAAATTTAGTCTTTAATTTGGAATTATTGTTATTTGGGTTATTTAACTGCATGTTAGAATAGGAAGCATGTTTTACTTATGATTAGAATTAGGAATTTGTAGTGACTCGTTGGGGAAAATTTAGTAGTGGTATGAAACTGTTGGGAATTTTCTGCGGGCAGGGAGAATTCTAGTTGGAGGCAACTCCACGTTTGCGTTGCTAGATTCAGGGGCTACGCATTCGTTTATCTCCCTGGAGTTTATCAGGCGGGTAGGCATCACACCTGAGAGTAGTGACAGTGGGTATGATGTTACTATGCCGTCAGGGCAGATTATTTCTACCTCGAAGGTTATTCGAGGACTGGAGTTGGAGCTGCAGGGACACTCCATTCGAGCAGATGTAGTAGTTTTGCCTTTGAGTGGATTCGATTTGATTTTGGGGATGGACTGGTTGACAGTCAATGGAGCTTCGATTGATTTTCGTCGGAGATCAGTGTCAGTGAGACCTACATTAGGCGACCCGTTCACTTTTCATGCATCTCAGAGCAGTGATATGCTTCAGGTGATATCTCATATTGAGGCGAGGAAGTTGTTGAGACGGGGTTGCCAGGGGTTTCTAGCGAGTATTGTCACGACTTCAGAGCCATCTAGCAGATCATTATCAGAGATAGAGGTGGTTCGTGACTTTCTGGATGTCTTTCCGGAGGATGTTGCCGGAGTTCCACCAGTGAGAGAGGTGGAGTTCAGCATCGACTTAGTGCCAGACACCATGCCTATCTCTAAGGCACCTTACAGACTTGCTCCTACCGAGATGAAAGAGTTGAAGGAGCAGATTCAGGAGTTGTTAGAGAAAGGCTTTGTTCATCCTAGTTTTTCTCCATGGGGGGCTCCGGTGTTATTTGTGAAGAAGAAGGATGGCAGTATGAGACTGTGCATCGATTACCGAAAGCTCAACAGGGTCACAGTGAAGAACAAGTATCCACTGCCGAGGATAGAGGATTTATTTGACCAGTTGCAGGGAGCTTCGGTGTTCTCCAAGATCGATCTGCGATCTGGTTATCATCAGTTGCGTGTTAGAGATACAGATGTGTCCAAGACTGCTTTCAGGACACGATATGGGCATTACGAGTTCTTAGTGATGCCATTTGGGATGACCAATACTCCAGCGGTTTTCATGGATCTCATGAACCGAGTCTTCAGCCATATCTAGATCAGTTCATCATAGTCTTTATTGATGATATTTTGATCTATTCTAGGAGCATCGAGGAGCATAGACAGCATCTTCAGACAGCCTTGCAGACTTTGAGGGAGCATCGGTTGTATGCCAAGTTCAGCAAGTGCGAGTTTTGGCTTGAGCAAGTGGCATTTCTTGGCCACATTATTTCGAGAGATGGGATTGTAGTTGATCAGTCTAAGGTTGAGGCAGTGCAGAATTGGGGTATTCCGAAGAATGCTTCAGAGATTCGCAGTTTCTTGGGTTTGGCAGGATATTATAGGAAGTTCATCAAGGGTTTTTCCTCTATTGCAGTACCCTTGACTTCCTTGACCAAGAAGAACGCGAAGTTTATCTGGAGTTCAGACTGTCAGAGGAGCTTCGATCGGCTGAAGGAAGCACTCACTACTGCACCAGTGTTAGCGATGACAGTACCACACGAGGAGTTAGTGGTGTACACCGACGCGTCTAAACTAGGTTTAGGCGCAGTGCTTATGCAGTGTGGTAAGGTTATTGCGTATGCGTCGAGACAGCTGAAGATTCATGAGCAGAATTATCCGACGCATGACTTGGAGTTGGCAGCAGTGGTTTTCGCTTTGAAAATCTGGAGGCACTATCTGTATGGCGAGAAGTGCAAGATTTTCACAGACCACAAGAGTCTCAAGTACTTCTTCACACAGAAGGAGTTGAACATGAGACAGCGCAGATGGTTGGAGTTGGTGAAGGACTATGACTGTGACATTAGCTACCATCCGGGTAAAGCTAATGTAGTGGCCGATGCTTTGAGTCGGAAGTCGTCAGTGGTATCATGTTTGACTGTACAGTTACCACTACAGAGCGAGATTCAGAGATTTGGCTTGGAGTGTTATCCGAGTGGTTGTGCACCGAGCTTGTCAGTGTTGACGGTGCAGCCAGTTCTGCGAGATCGGATTAGGGAGGGACAGTCCACTGATGAGGAGTTGCAGCGATGGAGACAGAGAGATGAGGCTAGAGGTAATCTCTTGTATACAGTGGAGGATGGTATCGTTCAGTACCGTGGTAGGATGTGGGTACCGAACGTCGATCAGTTGAGAGCTGAGATTTTAGCAGAGGCTCACACATCTTCGTACTCCATTCACCCGGAAGTACGAAGATGTACAAAGACTTGCAGCTATTGTATTGGTGGCCCGGGATGAAGAGTGACATCGGGAGAGTGGTGTCAGAGTGCTTGACTTGTCAGCAAGTCAAGGCAGAGCATCAGCGTCCAGCAGGACTTCTTAGACCTCTTCCTATTCCGGAATGGAAATGGGAGAATATTACGATGGACTTTGTGGTTGGCTTACCGAGGAGTGCCAGAGGTTGCACAGCGATTTGGGTGATTGTGGATAGACTCACCAAGTCAGCTCA
This sequence comes from Henckelia pumila, assembly GCF_033568475.1. Classification (NCBI taxonomy): domain Eukaryota; kingdom Viridiplantae; phylum Streptophyta; class Magnoliopsida; order Lamiales; family Gesneriaceae; genus Henckelia; species Henckelia pumila. The sequence goes on from NC_133122.1 coordinate 69,763,673, forward strand.
TTTCTTGCCGGTGAGGACTACTTATACTTTGACACAGTATGCAGAGCTTTATATCAGAGAGATTGTTAGACTGCATGGCATACCAGTGTATATTGTGTCAGACAGGGATCCGAGATTCACATCGGCGTTTTGGAAGAGTCTGCACACAGCTTTGGGGACGAGGCTTTTGTTCAGTACAGCATTTCATCCCCAGACAGATGGTCAGTCTGAGAGGGTGATCCAGGTTCTCGAGGATCTTCTGAGAGCTTGTGTCATTGATTTTCGGGGCTCTTGGGAGACTAGACTGCCATTAGTGGAGTTTACCTATAACAACAGTTTTCAGTCGTCTATAGGTATGGCTCCTTATGCAGCATTGTATAGGAGGAGATGTAGATCTCCTGTGCATTGGGATGAGGTTGGTGAGCGGATTTTGCTGGGACCTGAGATTGTGCAGCAGACAGCTGACATAGTGACTCAGATTCGAGATCGGATGAGGACAACTCAGAGTCGGCAGAAGAGTTATGCAGATGCCAGACGACGAGATTTGGAGTTCGCTGTAGGTGATCACGTATTCCTGAAGGTGTCACCTATGAAGGGAGTAGTGCGTTTTGGCCGGAGAGGCAAGCTTAATCCGAGGTATATAGGGCCATTCGAGATCTTGGAGAGAGTTGGCACGTTGGCCTACCGATTAGCTCTACCACCGGGGCTAGCGGCAGTGCACAACGTTTTTCATGTATCCATGCTTCGGAGATATGTCTCCAACCCGTCGCATGTGTTGGATTTCGAGCCCTTACAGTTGCCACCAGATCTAGTGTATGAGGAGAGGCCAGTGCGGATCTTGGCAAGGGAGGAGCGGAGGCTTAGGACGCGGGTCATACCGATGGTCAGAGTCCAGTGGCTGAATCACTCGGAGGAGGAAGCTACTTGGGAGACCGAGGCAGATATGAGGACTCGCTACCCGGAGTTGTTCGGGTAAGTACTTTAATTTCGAGGACGAAATTCAATTTAAGGGGGGGGGGGGAGAATTGTAACACCCGGTATTTTTAAATACGTAAATCCGCATGCATAATTAGGGTATTTAATTATTTAAATTTATGATTTATGGGTTAAATAATTATGTGAATTATTTGTGCATGATTTAATTTATTTTTAAGCATTTAACCCATAATTAGTGATTTTTATGATTTATAGTATTTTAATTATTTTATCGCGTTGACGGGACCGTGGACGGACGAGATGACAACTTTCTATCCAATTTATTTCATGAGCCTTTTAAGAGCCCAAAAATATTATTTTGAGTTTTAATACCTCACTATTTTTAGTATTTAATTTTATATAATTTTAGGAGCCTGTTTTTATTCAAAATAAGCCAAAATATTGATTTTTAATTATCTTTAAAAATTCCCTAATTTAATATTTCGGGATTTATGATTTAATATCAGATTTAAATCTTTTTAGGTGGAGTTTAAATTATATTATTTTGTATATTACTAACCTAATTAATTATATTATCAATGTACCTAATTTTAATTATTTTAAAAACCTAATCTACCCAAACCCAAGCCCACGTCTTCAAGCAGCAGCCGACACCCAATCCCTATTCATCCTCTTCTTCGGCCAGTCATCCCCAAGAAAACTCCATAGCCTCGGTCTTGAAGGTCCAAAGTTCATCTTCGTCGCCCCGTCGTCCCGGAATCGTCTCACTTTCGGTTTTTTTCTCTTCGTCTACGGTGAAAGGCATGAATTCTTCCCTATGTTTTGTACCTATCAGATATCAATATGTGTGTGTCGTGTATACACCGAAAGGTTTAAGAAATTTTCAGAAAAATGTTGGCTTTTGATTGTTATGCACTTTGTTCATGTATTCATTCCATATTGCTCACGTTTTCTTCAACCATGGGGCATCCAGCTGCTGTCCAGGGGTTCATAGGCTAGGTGAGGGTGGCTTGAATCTGGGTGTCTCGAAGAGACCGAGCCAAAATAGCCAGGAGAGGGCTGGAGGCAGTTTCGGCTCTTGGGCTGCGCAGGTTAGGGCTGTTGGAAGAGGCTTCGGGTTCAGTGGCTTGGGCTGCATGGGGTTGGGTCTAGGGGCAGGTTAGGACCGCCCAGACGTGGGCTACGTCTGGGCGGCGGCGCTCCGGCCATGGGCGGCCGGAGCAGGCCGGCAGCAGCCAAGGAGTGGCTGCTGCTCACGGCCGCAGCAGATTAGGGCATAGGGTGATCGGGTTTAGGGCTCCAGGTTGTTTTTGGGTCGGGTCTTGGGTCCGGGTCGGGTCTGGAAGTAAGTGGGTCAAGTAAGTTGGGTCCGGGTCCGGGTTAGGTTAGTTGGGCTCGGGTATTTTTATTTTTAAGTTTTTAAGTTTAATTAAGGGTTTAATGGGCCTAATTAAATCTTAAAATTTTATTGGGCTCCATTTAATTATTTTGGGCTAAGATAATTTATTTGGGCTTAATTAATTTAATTAAGTGAGTCCAATAATTTTTATGGCTTTAGGGCCCGTGAAAATTATTGGGCCAGTCTTTGGGCTTTTGGGCCCATTGGGCCAGAATTGGTTATTTATGGGCTTTAATTATTTAATTGGGCTTAGATCAATTTTATTGGGCTTAAGTATGTTAATGGGCCAGATTTAAGTAAATGTGCTTGAGTGTTAGGGCCAGCAGTCCAGTACAATCCATGAGAAATTGCATGTGTCCTGAATATATATTTAATTATTTTTATGCATGGAAGTTATTTTTATATTTATATGTTAGTATGAAATTAAATTAAATATATATGAAGGACACACATTTTATTTAAGTACATGCATTCATGAAATAATTTTTATGCATGATTTAATGTTTAAGGTTGAGCAAAAGAAAATATTTTATGTTGGAAGTTGAATTAGTGTGACAATTTAAGGGGGATTCGTCCCCATATGTGACCTATTGAAGGGCAGTCTACTGCCAATTTAAGAGGTGATTCGTCACCGCCACGTACGTTGGTTTCCACGCTGATCAGTATTTAATGTATGATTTAAGGTTACACTACGGATACAACCATGCGATGTTAGAAAATTAATTGCTCAACAATGTTTATGTATTATGTATGATTATGATATTTAAGCTTATTTAAGTTAAGTTATGTTATGTTATGAAATTTTCAAGCATGCTCATTCATGTATATGTATGTATTAGTATTTAATTGTTTTAAATTATTTTAAACCCTTGTTATGTCAGCATGTTGGGCCTCTAGGCTCACTACACTGATATGGTGCAGGTAAGTACGTTGAGGATGAGGTTGTACCCACCGGAGGCGAGGATGTATGAGCGGGCATGCAGTGACCCCGTGACCGTGATAGATGTCTGAGTCACATGCATGTTTTTGATTATGTCAGCACGTTACACACTTTATATTATTTTTCAGTGGTTGTGAGTTTTGAATATTTTATTGATTATTGTCAGTGCATGCAAATTATAATCATTTTATTTATGCAGTTTTTTTTTACTAAATGTTTGACTCAGATATTTATTTTATTTTAAAGAATGCATTTTTATTTAAGTATTTAATTGTTTATTTATTTATTTATTTTTAAATCTTTTTTATTTTGTGCATATATGTATGGGCATATATGTACATATTTTATTTAGTAAGTATATATAAAAAAAAAATTTCCGCATATTTATTTATTTAATAATTATAGAGTTATGGTCGTTTCAGTTGGTATCAGAGCACGGTCCTCGGAGGGGTCATTACTGCTATGCGAGCTCAGAAGTCCACGCTACCGGTCTGTAAGTTTTAAGTGTTTATAGCATGATTTAATTTTTAGAATTTAAGTTAGCATTAAATTTTAAACCACTTAGTTATGCATGGCGATTTACGTAAAGAAATATGTCGTGGTGCAGAATGCCTCCTAGACCAGTTAACAGACGTGGGGGACCTCCACCTCCACCTCCACCTCCACCTCCACCTCCACCTCCACCTCCGCAGAACCCTATTGCAGCATTGGAGCAGGCCAATGCAAATATGATGGCAGGGATTACTGCTCTGTTAGAGCAACAGGCTACTCGTCCCAGGTTGTCCCACGAGGAGGACGTTGCTGAGAGGTTCCAGAAGAAGGGACCCAAGGAGTTTGTTGGTACCACCGATCCTTTGGTGGCGGAGGGATGGATTCGCTCTCTGGATTCCATCTTTGCTTATATGGGGATCACAGACATCGACAAGGTGAACTGTGCGACGTACATGCTGCGGGGTGATGCAGCGCTCTGGTGGGAGGGTGCAGCCAGGGGAGTTCACCTTCCTACACTGACCTGGGCAGAGTTTAGGCGTATCTTCTACGCCAAGTACTTTACTGAGGATGTGCGCAGTCGCATGATCCGTGAGTTTATGAGTCTCCGTCAGGGGGACAAGGCCGTGGTTGAGTATGTGAGACTGTTCGAGAGGGGCTGTCACTTTGTGCCCTTGATTGCTGATAGTCCGCAGGAGAAGTTGAGACAGTTTGTGGAGGGCCTGAAGGCTGATATCAGGCATGATGTTCGTATGGCAGACGTCCTTACTTATGAGTCTACAGTCAGTAGAGCCTTGCATTCCGAGGAGGGTCGGAGAGAGATCCAGAGGGAGTAGCAGGGGAAGAGGCAGTTTCAGGCTGGGTACCAGCGACCATCTTCGCAGCCTCCTGCGAAGAAGCAGTATACAGGGCCGGCTAAGGGCCCGAATCCACAGCAGAGGCCACAGCAGCAGAGGCCGCAGCAGCAGAGGGGCGGGGCCCCTAATGCCATAGCTTATCCTACTTGCCCAAAGTGCCAGAAGATGCATTCGGGACCTTGCCTATTGGGAGCAGGAGTTTGCTACCACTGTAGGAAGCCAGGGCATCAGATAGCTAACTGCCCGAGGAAGAAGAACACCGCTGGTAGGGTGTTTGTGATGCAGGCCGAGGAGGTAGATCCAGACACCTCCTTGATCACGGGTATATCTTATCCCTAGCA